>NW_027432413.1:0-17634 GCF_044706935.1 Curcuma longa
AAATCAATCTTAGCGCCATAACTATTTCTTTCTCAAAATGATAATCCAATCCAAGAAGCTGAATCGAATCAACCAAATTCATAATTTGCAATACATCACGTGTTTCCTCAAATAAGTTTCTCACTCGCTCTTTTAGTTCTTCCACCCTTTTCATCATCCTTTGGGTGGACTCCTACATCATCCAAACACATTAGAAGCTAGCACAAAAAAATAAAAAAATCATGAACCAACATGAGAGGATCATAAAACACCACCTCTTCGAGGGCTAGACCAGAGTTTCGGATGAAATAGTCACCCCAAACGCTAGGGTGATATTCGGCTGACTTACGAATTATCTCTTCCTTGCCATCAGCCATCGACTGCTTCTCCATCATCAATGATTATCAAGTGTGACGATCGACTCGAGGAATTGCTCACTTTTACACTTCTCCTTGGTATTTATAGTACTTTTTCTCATCAACATATATCTGTTGCCTGTTTCTTCATCCAATCCACAAAAAATTAAAACTAAAAAAATATGATCGGAAATCATTGTTTTAATACCATCTCCAACCACAAAACCCATTTTGGTACATTTTCAACACCAATTTGGTGTCATTAATTGCAACACCAAATTTTTTTTCAACTCCAACCAATACACACCATTTCCTACACTAAAAGGAATATTCCTTAGAATATTCTATTTTTCCATCTTATAATTTATTATTTAACATATATATTAATTTCAGCATACATATTAATTTGTTAAATATTTTTATTGTGATCATAATTATTATTAAAATTAATATTTTTATGGTACATAATAACTAATTTTTATAATATTATATTTTTAATTACAATAAAATAAATAAATATTATGGTGGTAATTACTTGCACTATTTTGGTTAATTATGGTGGAAATAATTACAATAAATAATCAAAATAAATATTACAATAAATAAACTTGCACCATTTTGGTTAATTATGGTGGCACACAATTTTGGTGCAAGCTGTTCACTTGCACCAAAATGGTGCCAAATTTGGGATATCCATTATTGGAGTTTATTTGGTATTTTTTTTACACCAAAATGGTGGAATAGGGCATCTATTGGAGATGCTCTAATGAGCTAGTCGATGTGTAGTTTGTGTTTGAACGGCGTTAGATTGGTCAAATTTGGCCGTGAGAAAAGTCAAAACCCGTAATGAAGTAATTAACCCCTTTTCTACAAAAACGGCGCAAATAGGAAGCCTCCTGCAACTTGTGCTGCATGCTTTCCTCATTGTAGTAACACGTGTCGACTGTGCATTCGAAAATAATCTTCTGAGACGCATGCAAATTGGAAATCTTCATGCAGACAAATTATGTTACATTCTTTTCTTTTTCTAATAACATGTGCTCGATTATGCATTTTGAAAATAATCGTTGAACTCATTTTCCGTCCACACGTGGCAAATAGAAAAATCAAATACCCGTGCATGAACACTGTTGAGAAAAATATGGAAAATATATTAAAAATGAATGATTGAGACCTGTGATTAGTTATTGTTTTGAATGATATTATTGCAATATTAAAAATGGATTAGTAGTCTAGCAAATGAAGTATTGGTTAATTGTAAATTTGAATATTCCAAAAACATTACTTAATCAGTCCAATTTCATAATTGAGTTTTAAACTCTTTATTTACTCGAATAATAATATTAATTAATTATTATAATTAATTTTAAATATTCCTCATAGTTCGACCTCAAATTATATGGAAAAAGATAAATTATAAAATTAATTTATAATTAATCCCCAAATGACTAAGGAGTGAACGAAATTTATTCGAAGATCTATCATCTCTACAAGTAAACTTTTCGTGGGGACAAATTCATTACTAAAGTTCAGCGATCAACTTCACTGATCGAGTATTAATAAATTAGCAATCCATGCACAGCACTGTTGTAATTATTTGGCATGTAGCAAACCACTGTTTACAGTAATGTAGAAATCATTCTTATAACTACATATTTCTGTAGTAAATTAATATTTACATACAACTCGCTGTTTACAACGCTGTAGTAAGCACTGTTTACGATTGCGGTAGTAGGTCACTGTTCACAACCACTGTAACATATGGCTTACGGTACGAAGGCACTGTAACATATCACTGCTCACAAGTGTTGTAGCAAATCACTGTAGCAGTATTACATTTTGAGTCTGAATAAATCCTATCAATCAATTTTAATTTTAACAAATTAAATTCTCATCTGACCACATTCTATTAAGATTTTCTTTATTCAATATTCGATGAATATTGACGTGTCGAGTTTTGCTAACACGGCTGTAAACAGTGATCTGCTATAGTGTTGTGAACAGGGATTTACTACCGTAATCATAAACAGTAGCAAACCACTGTTTACAGTAATGTAGAAATCATTATTATAAACAAGGACAAATACAGAAATTATACATGGGGAGACTTAATTAGAGTTGATGGGAATACTTATTTTCACCGCAACATCTTACTCTCCTTCTCTTTCTCACTTCACCGTTGCAGGCAGGCGGCAAAGTCGATTGTTTTTTGTCTTCTCCAAAGACGACATTCAACATCTGTTACTATCGAATATTGATCTCACTATCTCGATATATTCTAAATTACTATTTAATATTTGTTACTATCGAATAAATTATTTGTTGTTTGCTAGACTTAGGGCGAAGGACAACAAGATTAGACAAAATAAAAATTGGAACATCCTATTATGGGATGAAAAACTTCTATGGTGACTTATTCTTTCCACTATTGGTATTTGACCGAAGACTAAAAATAAAATAAGCCAAAAGACTAAATGATAAATCAAACAGAACAATAGAAACTCTAGTTCTTCCATAGCTTTTTCTTGCCCATCCTTGAAGTCGAACACTTGTTTCACAATGCTGCACAAGAGTTCTTTAACCACATACTTCTGTGACACGGACACCCATGCCTTGCACTGGAAATAGTTTTTGTTGCACTGGAAATAGTTTTTGACATCTGCGCTCCTGTATATCTTATTGGCCAGCATTGTTTTGCCCAAACCACCAGGACCAACAACCGAAAGGACAACGCGAGCGGTTGAAAAATGATAAATCTTAGTCTCATGGATTCAATCCTTGTGATGATGAAAATTTTTCATCGACCATCAGAGTAAATCGGAAAGCGTATACAGAAAATTCTTACAAATGTGCCATAGTTGGGGATCGAACCGTGGGTCCCTGGGTCACAATCCGGATGTCTTACCGTTGCACCATTGCCCTAGAGACAACGCGAGCTGTTGAACTTATGTCAAACAGTTGCCTTTTGATGCATTTCATATCTTCATCAAAACCGACAATGTCTTCTTCTAGTTCGAATCTGTAGATGTAATGATTTATTAGAGTATAATCTCTCTTAATGTGAAAATTCATGCGATCATGAGTAAGAGATGTCTTCACTAAGTTTTTGTTCTAACCTAATTATTGTTGGGATCGTCCCGGTGTAATGTGCATGTCTATACGTTTCGTAAACGTTCGCAGCAGAATTTACAGATAATTAAAACTAATATTATCACAACACACGCATGGCAAAAGCAGAAAATAACATGTACAAGGCATGACAAAAAATTAAAATTTTTCTGAATAACAATTATTCTGTGCACAAATAAAATTTGCAGAATAAGAAATTATTCTAAACATGTACTTTTTCCGATGACGATTTGAGCGGGCTTGATATCAATCGAGCGGTCTTCGTCGGAGTCTCACTTCTACTAGTGATCCACGCCAAGCTCTCGTCTGGACAGTTTCGGAAGCCACAAGTCGCGTCATCGTCTTCGGTACTAGCCGATGATCGATGACAATCAAAGCGAGAGAAGTTTATTCCGGAAACCACGCTACAACGTTTGTCACGATCATTCTAGGACTTTCTAACTATCACCGAGAATCGTATTCTCGATGTAGTTATCGGTAGTCAACCATTGACCGCCGATTTGGAACAAATAGTCAGAATATTTCCGATAAAGATAGAACAATTTCTCCAGAAAGCTTCGTAAGCTCCCGGAAAGTTGACAGGTCGGAAAACCTATTCGATGATCGGATACGATTTCCGATAAAGATCGAACAACGAATTTTGATGATAAAAACCCTAATACATCACTCCTTTACACAGCCAAAACCAAAACTTCACATGCCCGAACAGAAGACTTTCTCATCTTCTCCTTCACGGTCAAACCATAGGAAGTTTGGTTGAAGCAGCCGTCCGAACAGAAGACTTTACCCTCTTCTCCAAACAATCCAGCAGCATTCCTCCTCTTATCCTACGCAGCCGAATACAGAGGCAATCCGGCAGCATTGCGATTGGAGGAGGTGGTTTGACTGGAGAAAACCCCCGATCTGCTGTAGCGAAAACGGCAGCCAACCTCCCATGCAGCCGAGCAGGGCGGCGCTCACAGGTGCAACTCCTTCTTGCAGATGAAGAAGAAGAGCAGGGCATCCTATCGGCGGGCAGCTGCAGGCTCATCAAACCGATGACGCGAAGGAGCAGCACTCGAGCTCCTCTGACCAGAAACGCGAAGGAACAGCGGTGGGTGACAGCTGCGGCGGGCTAAGTCCATGCTTCTGGTCGTTGATCGCGATTCCCTCTTGCGGTGTCTCGGCGGAGCAGCGAAGCGCCTAAGACCGCAATTTTGGGAACGAAGATGGCCGCCTTCTTCACACGCGGCGGTCGAGCAGCGAAGAGGAAGGAGGGGCGGCGAGATTTCCTTCTTCCATCGTTTCTCCAAAGATGGAAGAACATACAAAAGCTCCAAGGAGGGTGCTGGTAAGAAATAGATATCCAAAGTTCGCCAAAAATTTCAATATGATTATGGCATCGATGTGAACAAGATCAAAGTTTTGAATTGCGTTGAAGAGCACAACGGATGTAGCATCATTAACAACACCTTCGCCAAATACCAAGCTATATAATAGAGGTGTTTCATCTTGATTGAGAATCTGTTTTGGAGACATCATGTGAGAGTTGAATATTTACTGTTCAGCTTAAACTAGTAAATCCAGAAGCCTTATTACCTGCAAGGTGCACACAGAATCCGTGGCAGAAAATATGGCACCTATTGCTGCATGAACAAAAGCAAAGGAATAAGTCAGAATGGGAAGTTATGATAGTTCACTAGGATATAGGGAAAACAAAGATGTGTTATAAATAAAATAAAAATTACCAAGAAAGTCTGCAATATCCAATGAGCCAATATCCATTTCCTTGAACAATGCAACTACACCTGTGTTTAACACCAAAGAAAGAAAAGGAAAGAAAAGATGTAAGTGACACTTCTCAAATAAATGTTTGAACACCAGAACAAACACCAAAATGGTAGTTTCTAAAGAGTGAAAACATTTGAACAATTGAACTGATTATTCGAGAGCTTCAACTGGCATAATTGTCCTTTTTTAACACATAAAAGACTGAATCAATAGGCATGATTAACGTTGCTATGCAGTGCCTCACACTAAAAATAATTAACACTTCTGTTCCAACTTCAGGTAAAATTTATGACAAACATTTTGAAAGAAATCTTGAATCTCTCGTTTTCAAAAGGCAGTGCACTTTTGTTAAAAGAAGAAGAGCTTTGCACAACACCAGGAAAAAGGAAAAAGGAAAGATTGGCTTGGCTATCACAATTCTAACTCTATGAAACAAAAGGAAACAACCAAAGAAGATGATCTGGTAACTGAGCATTCAGATAGCACATCCGACAACATGACTCTGAGAACTTACCGAAGGAAATTATGAAAAATGAGATTAATGTCCCAACTGCACCGAACAACATGATTGTCATGAAATTGCGGAAAAATTGTTTCTTTTTTACTTGGAACCTGGAAATAAATAGAATTTAACAAGTCAATCTCAAGCTCAGTCGTGCTAAGTACAGAGGATATTTTCTGGTCACAAAGAAACCACAGCATCAAATGTCAAAGTACAAAATGCTATACCGTTAGTGGCTATAGAATGGAAACATGTTGAGAATGTTGTCTATCAGCTCAATTGTGAAATAACAATAAGCTTTTAGCCGAAGCAGCAAAAAAAAAACCCACAATTGGGTCATATCAATACGTCCAGAATAGGTTAAAAAGAAGATTGAAACTAGACAGCTAAAAATCCTCTATTTGCAACTCGTAGAATCATCTCAAGATCTGGTATACTGAAATGAGAGAATGAATAATCAAAATAAAGATAATGCCAAGCCATTCAAAGAACATGAAAGGAGTATGCCATCTTCTTCCTATTTAGAATAAATAAATAAAGAGTAAAAAAAATACCCGGCATTGAATATAATGGGAGGGAGAAGGTAGATGAAGAAGAGATCTTCACTGAACACGAAGATGTGCGAGCTCTTCCCTTTGGTCGTCAGCAGAATGACGGCCCCCGTGCAAACTCCCTGAACCAGCAGAGGAAACAAGGGAGAAGGGACTAAGTAATCCTTCGAGTCCGGATCGAAAAAGAGACAAAAAAGGGGGGCGATCGGAACTCACGATTACAAGAGCGGTGATTGATTCGTTTATCCATCGGCTCTCCTCCAGAAGGTGCCCGATCACGATGCATCCGCAGAGCAGCGCAACGAAGATGTTGATGGACACGACAGACGCGTGGTCCGAAGTCGCCGACACTATGCCCAAGCGAGCGAGGTGATGCGCAAAAGCCAAGCCGAACCCCATGGAAGCTGGCCCTCCTCCTCCTCCTCGCTGTTGCCGAAACCCTGAGAGGATCAAAGTTGCAAGGCACCGATTGGCCAAAACTGCAGCGGGAGAGGCGGGAACCTGGTGGATCACGGCCCCGAGAAGTCCATAGACGCGACCTCTCGGCTATTGGCGCGCTTTCCACGAAATCGGAGGCTAAATCGAGAAAGGAAAAGAAAGGCTTTTCGTGGGGCGAGCAAAATTAGAAAATCCATTATAAAAACAGCTAAAAAAGATAATTTTTGGAACGGAAATCTAGCAAAGAACGAAGGGGATCGCTGGTCTTCGATCGAGCAACGGGGAGACGACGGCGAGGAAGCAGAATTTCGAGCAACGGAAGGCGACGGCGAGGAAGGAGGAGCACCAGGAGACGGGAGACGCTTTTGGCGCTTCTTTCCGCCTCGTCGGCTTTATATTTCGTCCCGCGTTCATGCAGCGCGAAATAATAAATAAATAATAATTTAATTTGATTACAATTCAGGATTATTTTCATCATGACCCTCGAAATTCTATTAATATCAAACTAGACCGTCAAATTCAAGAACTAAAACTAATCAACCAATTAATATATAAAAAAAACTAGGTGAGAGGGGAGCAACAATAGCCATAAAAGAATTGAAAATTAAAAAATAAAAAATAAAATAAAATTGATTCATTGAACTAAAAGAAAAGAGTAGATGTTTCACATTATTATTTTATTTTTTTCTCACATAAATCACATATTAGGGCATTGCCCTGATAAGACATACTCTTCTTACTAAGATTTATTTATAGAAGAGTGGTCTAGATACTTTTAAATAGGAAAGGATTCAACCAATATGAGAGAGACATTATCTTTCATCCTAGTGTTGGAATTAGTATAAGTATCATTGTGCTTGTATATGTCTTCCATGGCTCTTGAAAGGTTCAATATTATTTCAATTAAAGGTCGAGCCACTTGCGTTGGACGGAGACATTCCTTGTTCAAATCCTTCCATGCTCGCTCCACCATCACTTGTAACTTCTCGCGTGCCACTTTGGTGCTCGTACCGTATTCTTTCACGTAACTTTCAACTGTTGAAGCTACATGGTCTCTCTCTTGCTCCAACTACAAATTTTTAGAAAATTTGTTAG
The DNA here is from genome assembly GCF_044706935.1 of Curcuma longa. Taxonomy (NCBI): domain Eukaryota; kingdom Viridiplantae; phylum Streptophyta; class Magnoliopsida; order Zingiberales; family Zingiberaceae; genus Curcuma; species Curcuma longa. The sequence goes on from NW_027432413.1 coordinate 7,821, forward strand.
ATATTAATGTTGATAAACTTTTTATCAAAGTAAATGATTGGAACTAAAAAAATAAAACCTCGTGTGAAGTTACATCATCCATAAGTCTAGAAATTATAGTGCAAGATTTAAGGATCTTGGGGAAACTAGCAACCCATTCAAATGCCTCTTTTGTTGCATCTTCTCCCAGACCTACGTAAGAGGCACATGTAACCACAGGATAACCTGTGGATTTCAACGAAACACATAGATGTTCCTCGAGTGATGGCACATATCCTTCCGCACCCCATTTAGCTTCTTGGAAATAAGATCTTGATAGAACTTTTATCTAAATGAAAATTATAATATGGAAAACAAATTTAACCTTCATATGATTATTAAGTTGATAAGAGCCAATATATAATGCTATGCTATATATTGAAGCACATACTTCCTCTTGAAGATATGATACGCGATACTTCTCATTGGGTTCTAGTTCATCTTCAAAATCTTTGCAAGTCTTTAATAGTTTGAGATAGAAGTCTTTTAAGTATTCTGGTACATGATCAACAGCTTGAGGTTCCCACCTAAATATAAAAAAAAAAAATATATGAAAAATATAAAGCACCAAGGGAGAATTAGCCAAATCAATATGAAAAAAAAAATCTAGAAAAAGTTTTAACTATTGTATTGTTAGTATTTTGGTGTCTATATCTATGTGTTATCTTCAAATGAATTTATTTTGCTAAGTTTTACTTCTATGTATGGATAGCACTACAATTATAATGTTAAAGGAAATAAGAAAATATTAAAATATAAATAAGCTAAAAACAAACCTTTCAATTGCCTCGGTTAATAATCGACTCTCTTCCAATGTGCTGTAGTTATCATAGATGTCATCCATAATTGACATGAGGGAAATAGCCTTGGAAGTAATTAATCGTGCACGAGAGTATTGAGGTTCAAAATACACCGCAACTATCCAATAATAACATTCCACCACTCGATCACGAGCAAATTTTAAAGACTTAACCAGTGCTAAATCATTCCACCATCTTCACGAGTATGTCATTCAAAGTTTGTGCACATATAGAAAATAAGTCAATTAGTTTAAACCACAAACACAAAACTTATAATTAGACAATTAATAAAATTAATCAATTATGATAATGTATATTAATTAAGTATAGCTCAATTTTTAATTAACTTGTATATTCTTTAAAAGTTTAGATTATTTCCATCTCTCTATTTATTTATATAGAAAAAATGCAAATATAAAGATTATATTATTTTGTGAATATTCATAGACACGGTAAATAATTTACTTACATTGAAATTTTTTTCGCTTCCTCTTGATGAAGAGATTGTAGTAGATTGAAATCCAACTTTGCAAGTTCTAATATAGTATCATTTCGTGTTGCATTCTCTTGATAAATAGGTATATATTTTCTCACCAAGAGCCTTCTAATTCTTCGACATAATGGCGTTTCAAGGAAAAGAGATACCTCTGTTGCTAAAGGCGGCTCAAGTTCACTCAACAAAGATTCAAGTTGACGCTTTGTAAAAGAAATAGCTTCGTCAAGTATAGTCTCATCGTGTGTTCCAAGATAAGCCGCATTGTATAAGCTTAGCAGCCCCTTTACCTCTCCATTCAAGGTCGACAAAAATCTTCCCTTATCATCTTTGAACTTGTTAAAAACATCTACAAGAATGGATATTAGGTTATAGCATGGTGGTAAACAATTTAACTAATTTTATTTATATATACCTGCAGATAGATAATATCCATGTTGCCTAAGCAACCTAAATTGAAGAGAAACTTCGTAAAGTCCATAATTCTCAGCATCAGTCTCATAAATCAATCTTAGCGCCACAACTATTTCTTTCTCAAAATGATAATCCAATCCAAGAAGCTGAATCGAATCAACCAAATTCATAATTTGCAATACATCACATGTTTCCTCGAATAGGTTTCTTACTCGCTCTTTTAGCTCTTCCACCCTTTTCATCATTCTCTGGGTGGACTCCTACATCATCCAAACACATTAGAAGCTAGCACAAAGCAAAAAAATCATGGACAAACATGAGAGGATCATAAAGCACCACCTCTTCAAAGGCTAGACCGGAGTCCCGGATGAAATAGTCACCCCAAACGCTAGGGTGATATTCGGCCGACTTACGAATTATCTCTTCCTTGCCATTAACAAGCTGGGCCATCGATTGCTTCTCCAAATGTGACGATCGACTTGAGGAATTGCTCACTTTGACATTTGGTGCCTAATTCTCCTTGCTACTTATAGTAAAAAATATGTGTGAAAATCATTGTTTTAATGAGTTAGTTGATGTGTAGTTTGTGTTTGAACGGCGTTTGCTTGTCAAATTTTGACCGTGAGAAAAGTCAAACCCCGTAATGAAGTTTAACCCCTTTTTTTTCAATAATGGCACAAATTGGAAGCCTCCTGCAAACTTGTGTTGCATGCTTTCTTCAAAACTGCTCATTCGAAAATAATCTTCTGAAACGATGCAAATTGGAAATCTTCATGCAGACTTATGTTAAATTCTTTCCTTTCGTTATAATAACATGTGCTCGATTATGCATTTAGAAAATAATCTTTGAACTCATTTTCCATCAACAACTGGCAAATAGAAAAATCAAATACTCGTGCGTGAACAGTGTAGAGAAAGATATGGAAAATATGTTAAAAATGAATGATCCAAAGCCTTTGTTGGTGGGATGCAATCAAATTAAAATTTCATATTAAAAATATATTTAAAAAATCATAAATTTATAAGAGGACAGATATCTTTATTGATATGAGACTTTTTAGATAGAGCTCAAGAACAAAACTATGAGGATTTCGTCGGCTTTATATTTCGTTCCGCGTTCATGCAGCGCGAAATAATAATTTAATTTGCTTAAAAATTCAGGATTATTTTCATCATGACCCTCAAAATTTCTATTAATATCAAACTAGACCGTCAAATTCAAGAACTAAAACTAATCAACCAACAAATATATAAAAAAAAACTAGAGTGAGAGGGTCAGGGGAGCAACAATAGCCATAAAAGAATTGAAAAATAAAAAATAAAAAATAAAATAAAATAGATTCATTGAACTAAAAGAGTAGATGTTTCACATTATTAATTAATTTATTAAGACATACTCTTCTTACAAAGATTTATTTATAGAAGAGTGGTTGATACTCTTAAATAGGAAAGGATTCAACCAATATGTAACCAACTCACCTAGAGAAAGGATTCAACAATATGAGAGAGACATTATCTTTCATCCTAGTGTTGGAATTAGTATAAGTATCATATTTGTGCTTGTATATGTCTTCCATGGCTCTTGAAAGGTTCAATATTATTTCAATCAAAGGCCGAGCTATTTGTGTTGGATGATGGAGGCTTTCCTTGTTCAAATCCTTCCATTTTTGCTCCACCATCACTTGCAACTTCTCGCGTGCCACTTTTGAGCTTGTACCGTATTCTTTCATGTAACTCTCAATTGTTGAAGTGACATGGTCTCTTTCTTGCTCCCGCTATAAATTTTTAGAGAAATATCGTTAAATAAATATTAATATCATCAAAGGAATTATGATTGGAACTAATGATTAGCTAGTACCTCGTGTGAAGTTATATCATCCATAAGCCTACAAATTATACTGCAAGATTCAAGGATCTTGGGGGAACTAGCAACCCATTCAAATGCCTCTTTTGTTGCATCTTCTCCTAAACCCACGTAAGAGGCACAAGCAACCGCAAAATAGCCGGCAGGTACGAAACACATAGATGTTCCTCGAGTGATGGCACATATCCTTCCACACCCCATTTACCTTCTTGGAAATAAGATCTTGATAGAACTTTTATCTATATATATGAAATTGTTTAATGGAAAGACAAATTTAAACATTTATATGATTATTAAGTTGTTAAGAGCCAATATATAATGCTATGCACATACTTCCTCTTGAAGATATCATACGCGATACTTCTCATTGGGTTCTAGTTCATCTTCAAAATCTTTGCAAGTCTTTAATAGTTTGAGATAAAAGTCTTTTAAGTATTCTGGTACATGATCAACAGCTTGAGATTCCCACCTAAATATAAAAAAAAGATCAAAAAATATGAGGTTATGCTATTCGTATAGCACCAAGGAGACTTAGCCAAATCAATATGAAAAAAAAATCTAGAAAAAGTTTTAACTATTATTGTATTGTTAGTATCTTGGTGTTATCTTCAAATGAATTTATTTGCTAAATTTTTACTTCTATGTATGGATAGCACTACAATTATATTGTTAAAGGAAATAAGTAAATATTAAAATATAAATAAACTAAAAACAAACCTTTCAATTGCCTCAGTTAATAATCGACTCTCTTCCAATGTGCTGTAGTTATCATAGATGTCATCCATAATTGACATGAGGGAAATAGCTTTGGAAGTAATTAATCGTGCATGAGAGTATTGAGGTTCAAAATACACTACAACTATCCAATAATAACATTCCACCACTCGATCACGAGCAAATTTTAAAGACTTAACCAGTGCTAAATCATTCCACCATCTTCGCACGCGTATGCCATTCAAAGTTTGTGCACATATAGAAAATAAGTCAATTAGTTTAAATCACAAACACAAAACTTGTAATTAGGCAATTAATAAAATTAATCAAGTATGATAATGTATATTAATTAAGTATAGCTCAATTTTTAATTAACTTGTATAGTCTTTAAAGTTTAAATTATTTCCAACTCAGAGCCGGCTTTAGGCAGGCCTATGCCTAGGGCCCCCAATAAATTGGGGCCCATTTTTTAAAAATATTAATTATATATATATATATATATATATATATATATATATATAAAGAGAATAAAAAATTATTAATATATATCTTTATTAGATTTTGGAGAGATTTGGCATGATCATTAGATTTTATAGCGATTTGGCATGGTCATTGGATTTCATAAAGATTTTGGCATAATTCCAATATATTTAATATTTCTCAATTCTTAAAACTCTAATTTTACTAGTTTCTTTATATTCCTCTCCTTCTTTTCTTATTAACCTAATAACCTATTTTGCTAACTTCAAACATTTTACTTATTTGATAGCTTATTTTCTCTTCTCAAGACATTTTCGAGATCATCACAAGGGGTGTAAGGAGAGGAACGATCAGAATTAAGATCTTTTATTACAGATGTTTTGATAATCTTAAAACCTAAAGATATTGTCTTCCTTATTTCCCTATCAAATCTTTTTTTTATGCTTCTGTTAATTTCTTATTTTCTTATCAATGATTCCTATTATAAACTTGTAATCTTATTCGCAGTTAATATTGTTAGTAAATTTTTACAATATAAAGATATGAACATTAATGTATTAGATCAATTAAAAGGTCTTATTTCTTTTTTGAATGAGTATAGAGAAAATGGATTCATATATGCTATGATTTCTGCTAAAGAAATTACAAATGAAATGAATATAAAATTTTAATTAATAATTTTGCATCTCAAAAAGTTAAAAAATTTAATTTTATATAAAAAATTATTTTTAAAATTAATATTTTAATTTATTTAAAAAAAATTTAAACCCACCATTGTTGGTCTCAAATCCGAATAAAAAAAGATAAAAGATTTTTTAAAAATAATAATAATTATTTTAAAAAAATATCGCCTAGGACCTCCCGGAGGCTTGAGCCGCCCCTGTTCCAACTGTCTAGTTTATCTCTCTATATATGCAAATATAATGATTATATTATTTTGTGAATATTCATAGACGCAGTAAATAATTTACTTACATTGAAATTTTCTTCGCTTCCTCTTGATGAAGAGATTGTAGTAGATTGAAATCCAACTTTGCAAGTTCTAATATAGTATAATTTCACATAATATTTTCTTGATAAATAGGTATATATTTTCTCACCAAGAGCCTTCTAATTCTTCGACATAATGGCGTTTCAAGGAAAAGAGATACCTCTGTTGCTAAAGGCGGCTCAAGTTTACCCAACAAAGATTCAAGTTGACACTTAGTGAAAGAAATAGCTTCATCAAGTATAGTCTCTTATGTGTTCCAAGATAAGCCGCATTGTATAAGCTTAGCAGTCCTTTTGCCTCTCCATTCAAGGTCGACAAAAATCTTCCCTTATCATCTTTGAACTTGTTAAAAACATCTACAAGAATGGATATTAGGTTATAGCATGATGGTAAACAATTTGACTAATTTTATTTATATATACCTGCAGACAGATAATATCCATATTGCCTAAGCAATCTAATTAAATCGAAGAGAAACTTCATAAAGTCCATAATTCTCAGCATCATCAGCCTCATAAATCAATCTTAGTGCCACAACTATTTCTTTCTCAAAATGATAATCCAATCCAAGAAGTTGAATTGAATCGACCAAATTCATAATTTGCAATACATCACGTGTTTCCTCGAATAGGTTTCTCACTCGTTCTTTTAGTTCTTCTACCCTTTTCATCATCTCCTACATCATCTAAACGCATTAGAAGCTAGCACAAAGCAAAAAAATCATGAACCAACATGAGAGGATCCTAATTAAAACACCACCTTGTCGCGGGCCAGATCGACCGGAGTTCCGGATGAAATAGTCACCCCAAACGCTTGGATGATATTCGGCCGACTTACGAATTATCTCTTCCTTGCCATCAACAAGAAGCTGGGCCATCATCAGTGATTGGACGATCGACTCGAAGAATTGCTCAGTTTTACACTTGGTGCCTAATTCACATTGGTACTTATACTACTATTTCTCACCGTCTGTTGGTTGTTTCTTCACCAATCCACAAAAAGTAAAACTAAAAAAATTTGTTTTAATGAGTTAGTTGATGTGTACGTAGTTTGTGTTTGAACGGCGTTTGCTTGTCAAATTTTGACCGTGAGAAAAGACAAAACCCGTAATGAAGTTATACCCTTTTTTACAAAGACGGCGCAAATAGGAAGCCTCCAGCAAACTTGTACTGCATGCTTTCCTCGTTATAATAACACGTGTCGACTGTGCATTCGAAAATAATCTTCTGAGACGCATGCAAATGGGAAATCTTCATGCAGACTACTTGTATTTATAGGACATCTAAATCGTCAATATACTCACGGTTCGATCTCCAACTACATGAATCGTCACCTAGATATTCACGATTCGATCTCCAACTACAACGTATTTATAGGAATTTTTCTTTAAATGAAGAGCGTATTCAAAATTCTTTCCTTTTTTATAATAACATGTGCTCGATTATGCATTTAGAAAATAATCTTTGAACTCATTTTCCATCAACAACTGGCAAATAGAAAAATCAAATACTCGTGCGTGAACGCTAGCTGTAGAGAAAAATATGGAAAACGTATTAGAAATGAATGGTTGAAACCTATGATTAGTTATTGTTTTGAATGATTGCAATATTAAAAATGGATTAGTCTAGCAAATGAAGTATTGAGTGGATGAAAAAGTTGAGAGAATTAAGTGAGTTAGTTGAACTAGCCAAATTGATCGAGATGGATTGAGTTACCCGGACCATATAGACCAAGTTAATGTAATCGACTAAACAATTAATTTGAACATATTTCCACACATTTGTAAAAAATGATGAGAAAAAGATAAGTAACAAAACTATAACATTTTTTTATTAGGCTTACTATTACTATGAAGAGTATAAGGAATAGGGTTATGAATAAATTAGACATCACAGATAGTATTGGGTTCAATAAAACTCATTTATATTTATTCAATAATAAAAAAATGTATAAATAATGAACATCCTTCAATATTAGTAATTTGATTTTTTTTAAATGTCCATAAATAAAGTTCATCAATAATTTAATTATATTTATTTATCAATAAATTTATCATTCACTAAAATAAAAGTTTAGGTCTAATTCATTAAAGTTTGAAATTTGAAGGCTAGAACTAACATTCACTCTTAACCGGACATCATATTAGTTCAAAGTCGATACTATCTGTTAGAGATTTCTATCTTTCAAAAATTAGATATTAAATCCATTTTCTAATGCAAATTAAATGGGGATGAAGAAAACGCTTTTATAATTTACGTTATATCAGATCAATTTCAGCAGAATCTCTCTTAAATGTCATTTTTTCACAGAATAATACACCAAATGTAAAACGTTTCAGTGAATTCCAACAGCACAACGAAGTATATATAGATACAACAACGAAAAATGCGAAGGAGGACAAAAAAAGCTGGGATTTGGCCGAAAATCGACCACGATTCGGCCGACTGATAGTGGCTTAATCGATTAGCTGATCGATTAATCGATTAAGGGTTTAATGGATCAGCTGATCGATTACAATGGCCGATCGAATATATGGGAGTTTAATCGATCGTCTGATCGATTAAGTCCTGTCGCCCACCAAACTGTCGCCCAACAGATCAATCTCGTATATATATATATATATATATATATATATATATTTTGATTTCAGATTGGTTTAGCTTGTAAATTCGCAGACATTCACTAAAATAAAAGTTTAGGTCTAATTCATTAAAGTTTGAAATTTGAAGGCTAGAACTAACATTCACTCTTAACCGGACATCATATTAGTTCAAAGTCGATACTATCTGTTAGAGATTTCTATCTTTCAGCAAAATTAGATATTAAATCCATTTTCTAATGCAAATTAAATGGGGATGAAGAAAACGCTTTTATAATTAATATACGTTATATCAGATCAATTTCAGCAGAATCTCTCTTAAATGTCATTTTTTCACAGAATAATACACCAAATGTAAAACGTTTCAGTGAATTCCAACAGCACAATATCTTTCTTGTGTTATTCTGAATAATGACACATTCTAATATTCAGAATATTTTCTTTTATAAAGCGCAGTCTCATTCTAATATTTTCTTTTGTGTTATTCTGAATAATGGCTTCCATGTGAGTCATCTCATGAGCCGATATGGAATCTTTAGCTTTTCCAATGGTCTCAACAGCCTGACCAGTGGAATTGTCTTCCGTGTTGGATTCTTCAGAAGAACCAATGTTTTCTGAGGTAGTTCCAATTTCAGCCAACCTGAATCCAAAGGTCAAAGGATCTGGGGGTAATATGTCTGTCCATCACCGATGCTTGCAGAGCTGCTTGAGTAGCATCTTTGATGTTCAACTCTCCAGAACTATTTATTCCAGAATGCCATCTCACTTTTATTTTGGATATTAAATTGTTGATGGTAGCATTCAACTCAGCCTTTGCAATCCTTCCTGCTGGCCGGGATTGAAACTGCGCTTCCTAGTACATTGACTTGAGTATCTTTTGAAAAGAAAGAAACATCAAGAACGGGCAATTTGAAGTTCTCCAGGGGAATCAATACCCTTGCAGAATAGTCACGACCAATTCTGGTTTTCCCGTAACCAAAGTCAATGTCTTGGTTGTTGAAAATTGGCATGCCATATTCACTCCGTTGACTCTCTAGCTGCACAGACACATTGACCTCAAATACAACATCTGTAGGATTAGACAGTTCTAGTTCAAGAAGTTGCAGTCCCCAACTTCCTTGATAAGGATCAATCCTAACCAAAGAATTCCCTTCTTCAGTTATATTTTTCTCACCATTTATTCGTTTAAAGTGTTCTACCTATACGTGCAGGGAACTCCATTGCGAGTAAGCGTGCCCTTACAAAGCGCAAGCCTTGAAGAACAGACACATTCAAAGGGAGAACCAAGTGCCTACCTGGTGGAACAGTGTTCCGATTGCTGTTTACTTCATCAGAATTGGTTAATGGGCCTAAAAGAGAGAAGAGGTTAGCAAACAGTAAATCAGTTGATCATTAGGAGAATTGTCAGGAAAAGTTATTGGAATCAGTTGATCATTAGGAA
>NW_027432414.1:0-18011 GCF_044706935.1 Curcuma longa
TATACATATATTATAATTAAATTATTTGTAGAACTTATACGATTTGCATTTTTAATTATAATTATTATTTTTTATAATTAAATTATAATTATATATAATTAAATTATATATCCAATACCTGGGAGCTCCTATTTGAGATTGAAAATCCACACGAATTATTACACAGTAATAAATCAAGATTGAAAATGCTCTGCAACACATTCAAAACCGCAAGCAAATAGAAATATGCTGTTATTAACAGACCACAACCACTCTTATAGAAGTAAAAAACACTGAAAACACAACGGAAATAGAAATGAACTGAACACATTCAAGAACGGACATCATCCACTCTTAGAAGTCAAAAACACTGAAAATACAACGGAAATAGAAATGAACTGAACACATTCAAGAACGGACAATGATGCTTAGAAATAAAAGAACTGTAGTACGGTCAGGAGCGCAAAGAGGATGTCTGCTGCAGCGTCAAAATAGGATTGGTTGTTCTTCGGGTTCTTCTCTGCCGGGTTCTTCACTGCCGATTGAATAGAAAAAAATACTCCGGCAAGGAAGAGAATCACGACTATCGCTTTCATCGCAGGGCTAAGTATATCGGCTGAAGCATCAAAATATGATCGGTTATCCGGCTTCACCGATAGCGCAGATAGAACCATCCCGGCGATGAACTACAAAAAAATCCATGATTAGCGACAGATTTAGCGACTGAAAATTTTTCGATCGTTAAAATAGCGACTGAATTTACATTTCGGTCGCTATTTAGCGACTGAATTTTTTCGATCGCTAAAATAGCGACCGAAAAAATTCAGTCGCTAAATAGCAACCGAAATGTAAATTCAGTCGTTATTTTAACGACCGAAATGTAAATTCAGTCGCTATTTCAGCGATCGAAATTTAATTGGGTTGGTATTTTTTGAATTGGACGATAAGGAAAGAATTTAGCGACTGAAATTATATTCGATCGTTAATATTTAGCGATCGAATTGGAAATCGATCGCTAATTAGCGACCGAATCGAAAATCGGTCGCTAATTAGCGACCGAATCGAAAATCGGTCGCTAATTAGCGATCGAATCCAATTTCGATCGCTAATTAGCGACCGAATCTGAATTCGGTCGCTAATTAGCGACCGGACTGAATTTCATAAGGTGGAAGCTTCAACTCTTCTTTATATTTGCGTTGGCGAGAATGTCATAGAGAACTACTGCGAGCACAAGATCTGATCGGAGTTATGTCATCCATTATTATTTTCTGTTTGATCTTTCATTATAAAAATTATTGTAAAATTTATTCCTGTACGAACAAGTTTATCTTTTAATAAAAAAATTAATTTTTTTATCATTTAGATAAATGTGTGATATGGATTTTAAATGTGGATTGTATGAGCAAAAATTTTAATAATGATTGTATGTTAATCATGAGATTTTGATAAATTTTTTTTTATTAATGATGAAATTAGCGACCGAATTCAGATTCGGTCGCTAAAATTAGCGACCGAATTCGAATTCGGTCGCTAATTTTAGCGACCGAATTCGAATTCGGTCGCTAATTTTAGCGACCGAATGTTCTTTCAGTCGCTATTTTTAATTATAAAAATTCTGTAAGTATTTATAAATTTAGCGACCGAATTCAGATGCGGTCGCTAATTAGCGACCAAATTCGAATTCGATCGCTAATTTTAGCGACCGAATTCAGATATGAATTCGGTCGCTAATTAGCGACCGAATCTGAATTCGATCGCTAAATCCATTTACGACGAAATTTTTTACGATTTTTTGAATCGGTCGCTAATTGGATTTAGCGACCGATTAGCGACCGAAAAATCGGTCGCTAATCGATGTTTTTTTTGTAGTGGAATAGGATCACCACCATCACTTTCACCGCATATCTAATTATATATATATATAAATTATAAAAATATATTCTAAAAATAATAATAAAAAAAATACTTACCCGCATCTTCTTCCCCGAGGTTGCTGAAGCGGACCTTGGTTTTCATGCGGCGGCGGAAGATCTTGGTCTTCAGGCGGCGGCGGAAGATTTTGGTCTTCAGGCGGTGGCGGAAGACCTTGGTTTCCAGGCGGCGATGGAAGACCTTGGTTTCCAGGCGGCGGAACTTCTTGACCTTCGTTTCCTCCAACCAGATCGTGGACATCTGGAGGCGGCAGAACATGAACGCGAACTTCGACTTCCCGACGCGCCGGATCTTCTTGGTTTCGCGCCGGATCTTCTTGGTTTCCCGACGCGCCGGATCTTCTCGGTGGACTGTTGTGCGCGCTCCGATCAGGAAGACGAGGAGGTTCGTACATTCCAAAACAGGTAAGAAGGCGACGAGCCATTGAGGTGAGTAAGGTAAGTGAGAAGAATAAGAATAGGGTTTACGTACATATATATATATATATATATATACACGCCGTCGCCTCCGCTCACGAAGCACTGGAATATTCTTCACAACGGCCCCATCGCCTCCTCGTACGAACAAGTTTATCTTTAATAAAAAAATAATTTTTTTTATCATTTAGATAAAATTGTGATATGGATTTTAAATGTGGATTGTAAATATAGATTGTATGAGTAAAAATTTTAATAATGATTGTATGTTAATCATGGGATCTTGATAAATTTTTTAAAATAATAATGACGAAATTAGCGACCGAATTTGTATTCGGTCGCTAAAATTAGCGACCGATTTAGATTTCCGTCGGTAATTTTAGTGACCGAATTCGGATTCGGTCGTTAATTTTAATAATCAAATTCTGTTATGGTTTATAAATTTAGCGACCGAACGCAAATTCGGTCGTTAATTAGCGATCGAATTCGATTTCGATCGCTAAAATTAGCGATCGATTTAGATTTCCGTCGCTAATTTTAGCGACCGAATCGGATTTCGGTCGCTAAAATTAGCAACCGAAATAGAATTCGGTCGCTAAAATTAGCGATCGAAATCTAAATCGGTCGCTAAAATTAGCGACCGAAATCCGATTCGATCGCTAATTAGCGACCGAATTCAATTTCGGTCGCTAAATCCAATTACGACGAAACTTTTTGCGATTTTTTGAATCGGTCACTAATCGATCGTTAATCGGATTTAGCGATCGATTAGCGACCGAAAAATCGGTCGTTAATCGATGGTTTTTTTGTAGTGTTACCCGCATCTTCTTCCCCGAGGTTGCTGAAGCGGACCTTGGTTTTCAGGCGGCGGCGGAAGACCTTGGTTTTCAGGCGGCTGCGGAAGACCTTGGTTTCCAGGCAGCAGCGGAAGACCTTGGTTTCCAGGCGGCGGAACTTCTTGACCTTCGTTTCCTCCAACCAGATCGTGGACATCTGGAGGCGGCAGAACATGAACGCGAACTTCGACTTCCCGACGCGCCGGATCTTCTTGGTTTCGCGCCGGATCTTCTTGGTTTCCCGACGCGCCGGATCTTCTCGGTGGACTGTTGTGCACGCTCCGATCAGGAAGACGAGGAGGTTCGTACATTCCAAAACAGGTAAGAAGGCGACGAGCCATTGAGGTGAGTAAGGTAAGTGAGAAGAATAAGAATAGGGTTTACGTACATATATATATATATATATATATATATATATATATATATATATATATAGAGTCCTGATCTCCTGCGCGAACCACCGTACGCGACACCTGCGCACCGCTCCGACCCACCGCCGTTTCCACCGCCGTCGCGCCGCCGTCCGGTCACCGACGGCCGCCGGACCGGATGCGTTGGAAAGCCATCTCGCTGGCGCTCCGGCCGGGGCCGGATTCCGGCCGGATTGTGGCCGGAATCCGGCCGGAATCCGGCCAGAAACGCGACAGAACGGCTGTTGGCCGATTTCAGCGGAAATCGGCCGGATTCCGGCCGAATCACGGCCGGAGACCGGCCGCGGTCGACGCGCCGGCGCGGCGCGTCGACCGCGGCCGGTCTCCGGCCGTGATTCGGTCGGAATCCGGCCGATTTCGGTCGGAATCGGCCAACAGTAGCTGTTGGCCGATTCCGGCCGAAATGCATCCATCGGTGCCGGTCCGGTGGCCGGAGATGGCCGGACGCCGGTGAACAGATGCGGTGAAGGAGCAAACGTCCTCCTGTGCGTCGATCGGAGAAACGGACGGTCTTGATCGCGTCGCGCACGGGGAGCGCAGGATGGCGGAGCGCAGGTGATCAAATTTCTATATATATATATATATATATATATATATATATATATATACACGCCGTCGCCTCCGCTCACGAAGCACAATACACTAAAACCTCCTCGCTCATATTTAGGTTATGGAATATTATATGTAAATAATCTGAAATTAGTTATTAATAATTTTATATATTACTTATTTATTAATTTTTCGAATTAATATTAATATGTATAAATTATATAAATAATATAATAAATTTCAACAAATTAATTGATAGTAATAATATATAGGTTATTATCACATCTGTGAACATTAGTGACGAATTAAAATAACTATTCAAGATTCATAATTGCGTTTGGAGTATCATGCTTACATACAAAGATATAACTAGTAACAATATAAATTACTATTTTATTATAGACTCATATATTAAATAAACTTATATTTTGATATTAGCAGGAGCTCTTATTAATGAGATATTACTGGGAAAATCTATACCAGAAATTAAAGGTATGTTATAGTATGTTTTCAATACATTTTAAAGATGTTTTTACGAAAAACATTAACCCACTGATTATGAAACCACATCATCTTTCTTGTTTTTTTAATGTAAACTGGCCTGCAGACTGGGAAAGGATAGTAGGAATGGAACCAACCAGAACTAAGTTAGCATGGTCCAAACTATATATGTCAGCTCCCTTAAAAGAAAGTTGAATTGAACTTGCAGTAGAAAAAAGGGAAATGGTAAAGAAAAATAAGGAACAGAATTGTAAACAAGGCAACAATCTAAAAAAATGTGAGAAAAGCATAATCTTATACACATTTTTAGTGAAGGCATATTAAGCAGGCAATCACCTAACATGTTAAACCTTTAATAGGTTTTAAAATATATATCAAAATGGCTACTAAACTTTGGTATGGGAGAAAAGAAGGAAGAAAGGCATTTACGTACGTTATCTCATACACTAATTAACACGTGCTGTTACTATAACAAAAATTGCATGTATTTTTCCACTTGCCATCGTAGCTGTTAAAATATATTAAAGTAAATCAGTTTAATTTATTTTAATTTAATTTGTCAAATTTATTATATATAAAATATTATTATATTAATTTAATTAAAAATATTTAAATTTAGTTAAAATAGTTTTAACAATATGGTTGTAATAGATCTTGTAGTAACTATAATCGTAATAAAATTGCTGAGTGAATTAAAATGATAACAAATAGAATACTATTATATTAAAATATTTTTTTATCTATTTATTAAAATAAATTAATATTATTATAATCCATAGTAAACATAGCTATTACAATAGTAAAAATAATTTAAATTAAATTAGAACTATTTTGATAAGTTAAATATTTTAATAAAAATGCTTCATTTGGTGAAATAAAAAAAATAATTTTTTCCCCATTATTCCATGCTTGTAGAAAAAAAAAAAGTAAAAAGCAAGAGTATATGACTCTAAACATTTAGAATTTTTTTTAAACAAAAATAAAATAAAGGTAAAAAGCAAAAGGATAAGATTAAATATTCAAAGATAAACTTTAATTTTATAAAAAAAAACTGAAATGATTAAGATTGAGTTAAGCTTGGATTTGTATAGGCCGCGTTGGGTTCTATCCTTCGGCTGGCTGAATAGAAATAACACAATAGAACCATCCTAATTGCCGGGTGAGCAAAAGATGGATTACACTAAATTAATCGATAGAGTTAAATTCTATTAATTTAGAAATTTATTTAAAAAATATATCAATTTTTTTAATTCATTCAATTCGATTTTAAAATTCACAAATCGATTAAATTGAAATATCATCAGTTAACTAATAGCTTGATTGATGTTTGATTGATGATATTATCAATCGATTGATAAAATTAATCATCTATTAATTAATTTTATATCAATTTAATTTATTTAATTTTAATGGTAAAATTTGATCGATTTAGTTTATGAAAAAAATCAATTTAATCAATTTTGATTTATTAGTCGCGCATTCTTGCACTTTTAAAAATGACATAAATATCTCAAAAAACTAATTTATAAATTAAATTCTAGTATTTTTAAATCAAGATTAAATATTTAAGTTCATCCTGATCTACATAAGGTATCTTTTTATACCTTCATTATGTACACAATGAAAATTTAATTGCAAGAACTATAATTTTTAGGTCTCATTTTCAATTGTGCATAAATTTAAGATAAATTTATCACAGTTAAATTTTAAAGCCCGTTTATATTCAAGATGCATGTTAACCATCGTCCATCTAAACTAGTGGAATCTAAGTACCTAAGTACCTTATTTCTATATGAAAATCATAGATTGAGTTTAAATTACTTACTTGCTTCGAGAAGTCTATACTAATTGAACAATTTTCTTTTTTTTTTTAAGTTTTTTTTTTCAGGAGTAATGATTGTGGAAAGTTGAGTAGGCAATTCGGGTATGTCTACAGTCTATTGGTTATATGTCTTGGGTTAAAATGTTATGTATTTTATAGTATCTGTAGCACTGGTTAAGATCATATACTTCATTATTCTTGATCCACTGATCAAGATTGACATTTTTTCAATATCTTCATTGCCGGTGCAAAATTGACATAAGGATCTGGATTATGCTGAAGGCTTCTTCTGATCACACTTGTGATATCATAGCACAGACATATGATCGTAGATGTTTCTTTATTTATATAAGGGGAGCATTCTTACATCAACTTCCGGGATTGTTTCACCTAGATGTAAGGTGACATGATTTGCAAAAGCATCATATTTTGGAGCAAGAAGCTTGGCTACTGGTCCACCATCAACTCCAAATTCAATTACCCTGAAAACAAAAGGTCAATGTTGACGAATTTGAGGATTAGACAAAAACTTTCACGAAAATAAGCATTTCCTACGGTCCAATTCTTGAAGATATGAAGAAAAGAAGGGAAAGTGATAAGACGATGTACATATATGATAGTGCTCTATGTGTAATTTTGTGGTCCTTTCTATAAATGATAGAGTTCTATATGTAATTTTGTGGTCCTTCCCTCTTCCTTTACTTGGCAGAAAAAGGGCAAGGGAGAGAGAAAGAATGACAAAACTACATATGGATCTCTATTAATTTGTACATCTTTAATATCGCTTTCCATCATTCCTTCATATTGTCAATCTAACTAAATGGAGCCTATGTGTTTGTCCCAACTATTTGGGGTTAGCAATATGAATCCTCCTCCATTGAACCATATGTAATCAAATAACTACCAAATTATAAGAAGTGAAACCAAAGGTAGAAACATGACCAAACAATTTAAATGCACTAAATTAAGTATGTTTAACTATTTGAATTGTGGCACTAGCAGATGTTCATAAACAATAGCAGACCAAACCATTTTTATGCTCCTTATACAAAAACTAAGAAATCCTACAGGCTACAAGCTATGAATACCATGAGTTGCTTTGCAATCTTTTATATGTTCTTAATCACCACCAAATCTTTCAATAAATGATATGCAAAAAACCAATTAAAATAGGAACTCTGAAAGGTGAAGAATAATTAAATGTTTAAACTAACCAACACTTTCCAAGAAGAAGATTAGAACCTAATGAACACTTGGGCATGGCTAGTCAGACAGCTTTAGGAATTTGATAATGAATGTGGCTATATCGTGCAACTAGTTATTGGCATATCCAATCCATCTTAGTGAATATGAGTTTACCTCACATGAATTAATTCAAAGAACAATATATTTCTAATTTTATCTAATCAGTAAACATTCATTCAATTAAGTGAGCACTGAAACAGAAACACCAAAGAAGTAGTAAGACTAAAGAAGTGTATAGATGAATTTTGTCCTTGCAAGGCTCAACCAGGTTGGCATACTATCTTTCTTGATCTAAGGTGACTTATATTGTAATCTCATGTCAACATTTTTTTCCTTTTTTGGGAAAATAGCTCCTCATATGGCTTAGTTAAATGGCATACTATCTTTGTAGATCAAACAGAAGTTTCATGGTAATATAATAGTATTCTATTTGTTATCATTTTAATTCACTCAGCAATTTTATTACGATTATAGTTACTACAAGATCTATTACAACCATATTAAAACTATTTTAACTAAATTTAAATATTTTTAATTAAATTAATATAATAATATTTTATATATAATAAATTTGACAAATTAAATTAACATAAATTAAACTGATTTACTTTAATATATTTTAACAGCTACGATGGCAAGTGGAAAAATACATGCAATTTTTGTTATAGTAACAGCACGTGTTAGTGTATGAGATAACGTAAATGCCTTTCTTCGATCCTTCTTTTCTCCCATACCAAAGTTTAGTAGCCATTTTGATATTTTAAAACCTATTAAAGGTTTAACATGTTAGGTGATTGCCTGCTTAATATGCCTTCACTAAAAATGTGTATAAGATTATGCTTTTCTCACATTTTTGAGAATATTGTTGCCTTGTTTACAATTCTGTTCCTTATTTTTCTTTACCATTTCCCTTTTTTCTACTGCAAGTTCAATTCAACTTTCTTTTAAGGGAGCTGACATAGTTTGGACCATGCTAACTTAGTTCTGGTTGGTTCCATTCCTACTATCCTTTCCCAGTCTGCCAGTTTACATTAAAAAAACAAGAAATTAAGATGTGGTTTCATAATCAGTGGGTTAATGTTTCGTAAAAACATCTTTAAAATGTATTGAAAAGTACATACTATAACTATGGGTGAGAAAAAATACCGAATTTTCGGTATACCGCAGATACCATACCGATATTTACCGTCCATATCGAAAATTTCGGTATACCAAAAATTTCGGTACGGTATAATACCGTACCGAATTTTTCGGTATCGGTATCGGTATGAAATTATTATTTTTCGATATTTCGGTATACCAACATTTTCGGTATAATACCGTACCGAAATTATCAATATACCAAAATTTTCAGTATTTTCGATGTAATATACGGAAAATTCGGTATATTCGGTATACCGAATTTTCGGTATACCGAAATTCCGGTATATCGAATTTTTGGTATGGTAACGATATATATTTTTTTATGCCGAAATTTTCGGTACGATATACGGTATCGTATGCAAAATTCAATATACCGTACCGACCCAGCCCTAACTATAACATACCTTTCTGGTATAGATTTTCCCAGTAATATCTCATTAATAAGAGCTCCTGCTAATATCAAAATATAAGTTTATTTAATATATGAGTCTATAATAAAATAGTAATTTATATTGTTACTAGTTATATCTTTGTATGTAAGCATGATACTCCAAACGCAATTATGAATCTTGAATAGTTATTTTAATTCGTCACTAATGTTCACAGATGTGATAATAACCTATTATTACTATCAATTAATTTGTTGAAATTTATTATATTATTTATATAATTTATACATATTAATATTAATTCGAAAAATTAATAAATAAGTAATATATAAAATTATTAATAACTAATTTCAGATTATTTACATATAATATTATAACCTAAAATGAAAGAGTGTATTGGTCGGCGCACAGATTCCTGCATGCTGTTAGGGGAGGAGGCGATGGGGCCGTTGAGGAGAATATTCCAGTGCTTCGTGAGCGAGGAGGTTTTAGGGGAGGAGGCGACGGGGCCGTTGTGGAGAATATTCCAGTGCTTCGTGCTTCGTGAGCGAGGAGGTTTTAGGGGAGGAGGCGACGGGGCCGTTGTGGAGAATATTCCAGTGCTTCGTGCTTCGTGAGCGAGGAGGTTTTAGGGGAGGAGGCGACACTACAAAAAAAACATCGATTAGCGACCAAATTTTCGATCGCTAATCGGTCGCTAAATCCAATTAGCGACCGATTAGCGACCGATTCAAAAAATCGTAAAAAATTTCGTCGTAAATGGATTTAGCGACCGAATTCAAATTCGGTCGCTAATTAGCGACCGAATTCAGATTCGGTCGCTAATTAGCGACCGAATTCAGATTCGGTCGCTAATTAGCGACCGAATTCGAATTCGGTCGTTAATTAGCGATCGAATTCGAATTTGGTCGCTAATTTTATAAATACTTACAGAATTTTTATAATTAAAAATAGCGACTGAAAGAACATTCGGTCGCTAAAGTTAGCGACCGAATTCGAATTCGGTCGTTAATTAGCGATCGAATCTAAATTCGATCGCTAAATTTATAAATACTTACAGAATTTTTATAATTAAAAATAGCGACTGAAAGAACATTCGGTCGCTAAAATTAGCGACCGAACTCGATTTTGGTCGCTAATTTCGTCATTAATTAAAAAAAAAATTTATCAAAATCTCATGATTAACATACAATCATTATTAAAATTTTTACTCATACAATCCACATTTAAAATCCATATCACACATTTATCTAAATGATAAAAAAAATTAATTTTTTTATTAAAAGATAAACTTGTTCGTACAAGAATAAATTTTACAATAATTTTTATAATGAAAGATCAAACAGAAAATAACAATGGATGACATAACTCCGACCAGATCTCGTGCTCGCAGTAGTTCTCTATGACATTCTCGCCAACGCAAAGATAAAGAAGAGTTGAAACTTCCACTTTATGAAATTGTGCTTGCTGACTTAGCTTTCCACCCTGCTCAAACAGAAAAATAGATAGAAAAATAGATGAAATGAAAAATAACACGGAAGAAATGAGTATTCAAAAGCTATTACCTGGTTGAAATCCGCTCTAAACACCTCCATCTGTCGTATAATGCCTGTCTTAATAGTTGCATCAACTACTAGAGTAACATACTCTTCCAAGTTGTTAGCATCAACCTAAAAGCAACAATGTAATAATTCATCAGAAAAGGTAATCAGCATTGAAATAGGAGAAATTAACCCTATCCTTCTAGTTAGTACCTATATATTTTCCCCTCCATCTTTAAGAATGTATTCAGGATAACCGGGAAGGGTGAAATTTAAACAAAGATCTTCAATTGAGCCACCTTGGAAACATAAATCAGCAATTGCCATTTGGTTATTACTGAGAATTGAATCCAGAAATTGTTTGTGGAGAACAAAGGCTTGCAATTCTTGCAATATCTTTCCAAACTTGGCATCAAATAAGAGGATGTCATGCAATTCAAGCTCCTGTATTAAAGAGTAAGTTCATCTTAACGAAACTAATGAAAGATTTGCATAGAATATAATTGAGATATAAGGTTTCAGCTTATTGACTTACTTGGCCCAATATAATTGAGAAAACATCAATCAATCATCCACCTAAAAGGATATGTTCTCTCGACTGCGTTCTTCTCTCCGCCTTCCTTCGGGTTGATAACGTATTTTGGTTAAACCATAACTTCCAGTTCATGTAATTCTTTCAATGTATTTTTGAATTGGATACCAAAAGCCTTTCTTCTTTCATATTTAGCTAGCTGAATTCTATCATTCTTTAATTATACCACTAATTTCATGTTGGAACTCTAAAAACCAAAGCATGCTTTGGTCTAAGTGTTTCTAATTAAGTCCAAGATTAATTATGTTTTGGGAAGAAACAAAAGTTGTTAATTCAATTAAGTTAAATTTGAATGAATTAAGTTGCTTGGCTTCTATGACATTAATGAGCTTGGGCCAGTTTAGTCTTTCAATTCCCACGTTCCAGTGACAAGTTGGGTCAAATTAGGCCCAACACCCTAAAAATAATGTCAACTAAGTCCAAACAAAGCCCATCTAGCTAGATTCACCAATTTTAACTTAAATACTTACAATTCTATATAATTATATGCTATAATTTTATATATTCATATACTACATTTTTTTTAGGTTTTAAATTTATATACTAGCTATCACAATTCCACATATAATTTCTACATTCAAAACACTTCATAAAATCATCAATTCTCAGCCTGTATATGATCTACATTCAATAAATTAATATATTGAGAATTTTAATTAATTTTGATAAAAAATTGTAGGATATTGCCTGAAAAAGATTTGTCTCTTTATTTGTGATATAGGATCTACTACATTCAATCAAATTATGGTTGTTATTCAGATATATATGCTCGATAAAATTAATGGACTTGCAGAGAAGGAACAAACGAAATCTTAGAACAAGCTAGTCGCAATGAGATCTTTTGGTTCTTGTTCAAGCAATGGTGTTTACTCCAAGGATCACAACGGATGCTTGAACGATGCATATGTCGTTGTGAAGAAATCCTCTAGATGGATCTTGTACTTCTTTCCAGCTTAAGAACTGGCCCCATCCCGAACCCAAGCTCCCTGATGAGAACAAAGTTTTCCTATTCCCTACAAAATAAATAAGAAAATTAAACACATGCAATCAGATAATTGCTTGATCGAGGTGTAGCGTAGGCAGGGAGCGCAATCAAATGAATGTCAAAACCTGTACGCTTCCAGTGCTTGGCATTATCTAGATCCAACAAGCAAAGGCTAAACTCCACATTGACACTTGTATTGGAAGCAAGACTAGTAGCATTGTGCATGATCAAGAAAACACCAAGGAAGTCTTTGCATGTGGCTAAGTTTGGATACAGCGAGATATACCTAGACATGCCCAAAATCAAATCAAACGAAACGAATAATTATACCTTAAATCTTATATCCTCAAAGCTATGATTCAATTAAAGAACAAGTAACGGAATACCAGTTGTAGCCGCCTGCAGCAAAAGCTTCAGAGTTCAGTACCACGTTCGATTTGGAAACATCCTTGAATGCCCAAGTATATATTCGAGGAGTTAGGTCTTTGTTTAAGGACCAGGATTCATGGATTCCTTCTTTGTCTGCAGATTTAAATGCAAAAGCCTGCAAGACATGAGCTCCAATGACACAACGATCATTGACACATAGACCAGATTTTGAACTGTCGAACTTGTTCACTGCAACTTTAAAACAAAATCCTTCAAGGGATTTGCTATGGAAATAGTCTTCGCCTATATAAAAAAAATGAAGATAATTACATGATAAATTATAACGTAACTCCGTCAACTAAGTCTAGGTAAAAGCAGCAACTTCCTATATTATGATCAATTATTCTAAAACTTAAAATGTTTTGTCACCTTCCTTCTGTATGTGCTCCCCATGAAGTTGATCATATATGAAGAGTTTGTAGATTGCTTTGATCTCTGAGCCTTTTGAAGCTGCATCATCATTTGAGAGGTAAAGACGAACATATTCATCTTTTTCTAAAACTAATTCCAGTCGCAACTTCCTGCAATTAATAGTTCTTCTCTTAGCTATATATCTTTCACAAAGCATTAATTTTCTTATGCCAAATCTTTCAAAGATCTTAAATCTGATCGAAATGAACAGAGAAATTCCAATTGTATTGAATAAAAGCCTTTTTCTCTTGTTGAAGAACATGTGATTTGTTTTAGAAGAACATCATGTCAACACGCGCACATGCACACAAACTAAATAAATAAATCAGAATTACCAGTTAAAACCACAGGCTGTGAAACTCCTCGAGTAATACGTATTAGCACGTCGATTAACAATGGTTGAGAAACCATCAATCGTCCACCATCTCTCGCCTGCCTTCTTCTCTTCACCTTCCATTGAGTTGATAACTTTTTTATGAAATGGATGTCAAAAGCAAAATCCTAACATTCTGAATTATACCGTGGATTTGCTTGTTCAACAATCAATTTTAGGTATAGTATACCATCAAATTAATTGCTAAAGTTGCCAAGCTCTCAAAAGGATTATGAAAAAGAGAATGCGGGCGGGCGTAGAGGGAGACAGAGTCGGCGGGGAGGAAGGAGGAGTCGACAGATGTGAAACAGGAAAGCAACTTAGAGGTTAGTTACTTATCCGCTTATCAACTATATTTTTTTTTATCCCTTTTAAATGTTTAATAAATTAAATCACTTAATGATATACCTTTTAAATTTTTAATAAAAGTCTCTAGAAAAGATATGAATCAAACGGTAATTTTATTTTATTTTTCATTTACTATTCCAACAAACTTTTTAGCTCTCACTATAGTAAAATATTATTTGCTAATATTATATTCGACACCAACATGAATCTATATTATGTAAAATAATATTATTTATTTATTTAATTTTCATCCTTCTCCCTGCATCGCTCACTATTCCACCGCTCCGCTCCTCTGAGGCCTGTGTGGCTGTGTCCACTCCCCCAGGGCCACCACGTGAACCAGTACTCCCACCTCTCCCTCCTCCTCCTCCTCTTCCTACTGCTTCTGCTTTTTTTTTCTTTTTGCTTTTTAATTCCTCCTCTAAAGAATAGCTTTAAGGAGCAGGTGTCATGGATTCGGCGGCCGGCGAGGGCGATGCAACGTCGTCAGGAGGTCAGGCAGCGGCGGGGCAGCAGCCGAGTCGGTACGAGTCGCAGAAGTGGCGGGATTGGAACACGTTCCTGATGTACCTGCGGAACCACAAGCCGCCGATGGCGCTGGCGTGGTACAACGACGCTCACATATTTGGGTATGTCAGGGGGGCTCGCCCCCCTTTGGATCAGCCACTGATTAGCATCATTGTCCAGGTTCAAGAAAACAGCAAGGAAGCCAGTCTTTGTAGGTGCATGGCTAAGTTTGGATAGAGCGAGATACTCCTAGACATATCAAAATCAAAAGAAACGAATAATTATATCTTAAATTAAATCTTATATGCTCAAAGCTTACTTAAATTATGATCCAATTAAGAACGAGTAATGGAATACCAGTTGTAGATTGCTTTGATCACTGAGCCTTTTGAAACTACATCATCATGTGAGAGGTAAAGACCGACGATGTTTTTCTCACCATCTTCTGCAAAAGCTGATTCCAATCGCAATTTCCTGCAAATAATACTTCTTCTCTTCGATATCTTTCATAAAGCTTTCCCTTATGCCAAGTCTTTCGAAGATGTTAAACCTCATCGAATGAACTTAGAAATTTCAATTGTATTTAATAATAGACTGAAGAAGAAGTGTTTCTGTTAAAACACTACTCAAAACTTATTTACAACAAAAGGTTGAGTTTTACTTGTTGAAGAACATGTTATTTGTTTTTGAACACACACACACACAAAACAGAATTACCAGGTAAAACCACAGGTCGTGAAACTCCTCGAGTAATGCGTCTCAGTTAACATTGATTTGCAAATGTTGAGAAACCATCGATCATGCATCCACCTAAATGGATTTGTTCTCTCGCCTGCCTTCTTCTCTCCACCTTCCTTTGAGTTGATAACATATTTGGGTGAAACCATAACTTTCAGTTCTTGTAATTCTTTCACTGTACTGTTTTTTGAATAATTGGATACCAAAAGCCTTAATTTCTTCTTATATATATTCAGCTAAATTCTATCATTCTTTAATTATACCATGAATTTGCTTGTTCCATCATCAAGGTCAGGTATATTTACTCCATCAGAAAAACTCATTCTTATGGCTAAGGTTAACTAACTCCTTGTCCATGTCCCAAAGCATCAATAACCTTCATTCACCTCCCCAATTAATGACACCTTACCTCCATAATCCATGACTAGGAAAGTTTCTTATTCTGTCAATCACCAGCACTTGATATGCAGAAAGGCGTTTACGATCACTGTTGATAAACGTTCTCCAATCTCCCTTTCTCTACTAGAAGTTGCTTAAATTGCCAAGCTCTCAAAATGATTGTGAAAAGCTCCATGAAAGCTTTGTGGAGGGTTCTAAAAGTCTCTAGAAAAGTTGTCCCTTGATGATCGGAAACCTCCCCCCTTTTTATGGGAGTCAGCACAGTCTCATGTCTTTGCCATGTGCTTTTGCTCGGTTAGCCTCGCTCTAATAGATTAGTTTGCATTGACACGGTAATTATATGAGTCTTGCACGTAGAGCTCATTTGGCTATGCTTGCGTGACTAGAAATTTTCACCCATTAGATATGCAATTTTAATTATTTGACATTCTTGCATTCATATAACTGAATCTCTTAGATTCAATATATATCATAATATATTCAAGAGCTAAAGGCTTGATCAAGTTATACCAAGACTTAAAGTTACGTGAGCTTTATGTGATGTTTCGATGCATTAATCAAATTGTGGTTGTTATTTCGACATGCTTAATAAAATGGACTTGCAAAGAAGGAACAAACAAAATCTTAGGATAAGTCGCAATGATCAAGTTCTTTGGTTTTTGTTCAAGCAATGGTGTTTACTCCAAGGATCACAACGGATGCTTCAACAATGCATATGTCGTTGCGAAGAAATCCTCTAGATGGATCTTGTACTTCTTTCCAGCTCAAGAACTTGTGCCATCCCCAACTGAAGCACCCTGATGAGAGCACAGTTTTCGCTACAAAATAAATAAGAAAATTAAAGACAATCAGATAATTGCTTGATCGAGGTGTAGCGTAAGCAGGTAGCGCAATCAAATTAATATCAAAACCTCTAAACTTCAGGTGCTTGGCATTATCTAGATCCAACAAGCAAAGGCTAAACTCCACATACACACTTGTTTTGGAAGCAAGACTACCAGCATCGTCCATGACCAAGAAAACACCAAGGATGTTTTCTGTATATGGCTAAGTTTGGATAGAGCGAGATACGCCTAGATATGTCAAAAATCAAATCAAACGAAAAGAATAATTATATCTTAAATCTTATATGCTCAAAGCTATGATTCAATTAAAGAACAAGTAACGGAATACCAGTTGTAGCCGCCTGCAGCAAAAGCTTCAGATTGCAGTATCACGTTCGATTTGGAAACATCCTTGAATACCCAAGTATATATTCGAGGAGTTAAGTCTTTGTTTAAGGACAAGGATTCATGGATTCCTTCTTTGTCTGATTTGGATATTGCAAAAGCCTGCAAGACTTGAGCTCCAAAGACACAACGATCATTGACAAGTAGACCAGATTTTGAACTGTCGAACTTGTTCAATGCAACCTTAAAACAACATCCATCAAGGGATTTGCTATGGAAATAGTCTTCTCCTACATAAAACAATGAAGATATATAACATGATAAATAATTCCACCAACAAGTCCAGGTAATTATGATCAAATTAAACTTAAAATGTTTTGTCACCTTCCTTCTGTATGTGCTCCCCACGAAGTTGATCATATATGAAAAGTCTGTAGATTGCTTTGATCTCTGAGCCTTTTGAAGCTGCATCATCATTTAAGAGGTAAAGACCAACATATTTCTCACCATCTTCTTCTAAAACTAATCCCAGTCGCAACTTCCTGCAGTTAATAGTTCTTCTCTTAGCTATATATCTTTCACAAAGCATTTTCTTATGCCAAATCTTTCAAATATCTTAAATCTGATAACAGAGAAATTCCAATTGTATTGAATAAACGCATTTTTCTCTTGTTGAAGAAGATGTGATTTGTTTTAGAAAAACATCATGTTAACACATGCACACGCACACAAAATAAATAAAATGAGAATTACCAGTTAAAACCACAGGCTGTGAAACTACTCGAGTAATAGGTATCAGCACGTCGATTTGCAATGGCTGAGAAACCATCAATCGTCCACCAAAATGGATATGATCCCTCCCCTGCCTTCTTCTCTCCACCATCCTTTGAGTCGATAACTTTTTTATGAAATGGATTCCAAAAGCAAAATCGTAACATTCTTAATTATACCGTGAATTTGCTCGTTCGACGAATAGATTTTAGGCATAGTATACCATGAAGTTGCTAAAGTGGTCAAGATCTCAAAATGATTGTGAAAAGCTCCAAGAAGGTTTTGTAAAGGAAAACGGGGCAGTAGAACGTAACAATCACAGGAGAAGAGTCAGGCAGGATATGAGACAGGAAAAACAACCTAGATGTTCTATAAGGGGATAAATTTCTCCTAAAATTATCCGCTTATCAACTTAGATTTTTTTTATCACTTTTAAATGTTTAATAAAGTAAATGATATACCTTTAATTTTTTAATAAAAGTCTCTATAAAAGATATGCATTAAT
>NW_027432415.1:0-19580 GCF_044706935.1 Curcuma longa
TCAAAGGAGTAATAATATATCATGATTTAAATTTCAAATGGGAGGAATATCTTAGAAGCTGACTTTTGTGTGCATGCATAAATTATACTTCCAATTTATCCGATGAATTAGAGAAAGATCGATGACCTCAAGGATTATCCAGGTGACGTCTGAATAACTAAATTATTAAAAAAATAAAAGGTTGATGTCAATATAGTCAAGTCTTATAAATTTTATTATTAAAATTGTGAATTCAATATTTATCTTAGAAATTTCTTTGTTAAGGTGACCTAATTCAAGTTCTTATTTCTATGATTAATTTTTTTAAAAAAAATAATACACATGAATTTTTTTGAAGGATATACTAAGTTTAAAATAAAATGGAAAAGAATATATAGATTAATTAAACTGATTATTATGATTGTTGCTTGAGTTTGTCCCCAGGCAATGGTGCAATGGTAGGACATTCGGGTTGTAATTCTAGGGATCCGCGGTTTGATCCCCAACTACGGCGCATTTGCAAGAATTTTTTTCCAAATGGAACGCAATCAAAGGATGCTGGACATCTAGATTGGTCACCGTATGTACTTCCTGATTTACCCTGGTGGTCGGTGGGAAACTTCCGTGGGACCGAATCGACCATCCAGGAATTGAGTCCATGGAACTGACTGAGATTTATTATTTTTTATTATAACATAAAAGTATTTGCTGCCAGATGCTCAGATATGATGTAAAACACTCATAATTCTTTAAGATTTAGTGAGGTAGTAGGAGATATGATGCATTCTCAAATAATTATGATTTAATTCTTACACAGAGTAAATCTAGGGTGATTAAACTACCAGTAAAACTGAGATGCTATATCAAGAGCCACCACATTTTTTGGATTTATTTAATGGACAGAATGTAGGATCAAACTATCTATCTCAAGATTAATCAAGTGGTAAGATTTAAATAGATATTTGATATAAAATTAAATAAATAGTAACACACTTAAAGGATTAGAGTTTGAATTTCAAATGAAATAAATATTTGACGGTCAACTTCTATGTTTGCATAAATTATATTTCAGATTTATTCGATAGTTGAAATAGGAAAAGATTGTTTACCTTCCAAATTAGTTGATCATACTTAGATTATAAAAAAAAACAGAGAATTTGGTTGGTTAATAGAATAATAAGGAATAATATAGTTATTTTTTAAAAAAATAGAATAAGTAAATGATTAATAACGAATAGTTTAGTAAGTTTGATTTATAGATTAGAATAGATAATCCTTTTATGTTTGATTTGTAAATATATTATAAAAGCTATAATTTATCTTGTTCTACTTTATTAATCTCCTTGATTAGTTTGTTCTACCTTAACCTATTAACTAGAGTGGATAACTCAACATGTCTAATCAAATCTCCTGAGAAATATAATTGACTTGATTGGATCAATTAGTCGCATGAACAACCTAGCATACTTGGACAATCTATCTTTATTTGGACCCATCAATCTATTGAACTTGACCAACTCCTTCTGTCTATTTATTTCAACCAACCCAAGTTAATTAGCTCAATCAATCTATTAGGTCTAATCGAACTAATTAACTTATCTAATCTAATTGACTTGACCAATTCAATAGGATGGATTAGCTCGATGGGTCGAGTCAGCATGTCCAACTCATTAGGTCTATTCAATCCCTCTAACTTGAGTATACACAATTTATCTAGCTTGACTAGTATGCCCAACCCACCAAGTCTCACAAATCCATATGCCTCAATCGTTCCACCTAGTCATTCATTATGATTCATTTAGTCTATCTTACTTGACCAATATAATCAAATCATATAACTTGACCAACTCAAATAAAGTCGATTAGAGCTCATCGACTAACTAATTTGGATGGTTCAATTTCTCTAGCCTAATTAATGAAATAAATAAAGAATAATTATTCTTATAAATTTATATAAAATAAGTATTTGTATAAATTAAAAATAATTTTTTGAGTTGAATAGGTATTCAGTGGTTAATTTTATAATCGTAAAGAATATGTTGAGATCAACTGTCATAACCTTTTTTTTTTTAACAAAAACAAAAAGTACCTAAATTATGATTGCGATTGATGACGCTCTTGGCCTTTACCCTTGTCATGGTTTGGTAACCTTTAGTTTTTTACTCAATATGTCATTGTAGCTTATTCAATTATTCTACATGTTATGAATACTTTTTTTAATGTAATTGTGTCGTAAGTGGTTGAGTTTGATTTTTAATTTTAATTTTTAGTAATTTTTTTATAGTTTGATTTGTGTATTTGAGTGTGTAGGGATTTTGTAGATACATAAATGAAAATGATTTGGCACACTTTGACCCTATCATAGTTCAGAACTGACAGTTTAACAGTTCGAAACTATCAGTGCCTAGCAGGTCGATCCTTAATTTTAACCATTCAAGATGATTTACGGTTTGAAATCATCGATTCATAGTTAGGTTCATGGTTCACCACGGTTCAATATTAAAAATTTTAAAATTATAGATTTTATAAAAAAAAAGTTTGTACTTATTTAAGTTGTCTACATATCCTCTTAAGGTATAGGAGAATCAAAGCTCACATAGTTCTTGATCCCAGGGGAGAGAGAGAACCCAGGGAAAACATGTGGCGATGACGTGGAACAAGGATAAAGAGGTCCCAATCTCCTAAGGCTGGGGGAAGATAAAGAAAGATGTCCAGGCAGAAAGCCCCGACCTTTTTCTCTCACAGTTTCGACATTCTCATTCTTCACACATCTCCGACTTCATTAGGAGGTCAGCATGCGCCTCAATACTTTGGGCGAGCTCTTTGCAGTTTCGGTATATAGCCTACGGCAGCTAACAAGGGGAAGACATTATCAGTCGACCTCAAGATTAGAGCGGCCCCCGATCTGGTACTCAAACCGACCTTTTATCAACCCCGGTCTATTGGATCTAATCTTTGCAATTGCCCCATCGTCAAACTCATCGCATATACCGACCTCCTTACAAGGATATTACATGCCATCACTTCCAAGATGAGCTCTCCATCGCTTATATTATAATCTCTCATAATAAGAGAACACGCACTTTATTGACCGACCTCATTATCAGGGTGGATCCCTTCCTCAACCCCCTTATCCTAAGCTCGATCTCTTAAAAAAATCCCTGGCCAACCTCACTAAGAGGTCGGCACAAGGTTTAAAATACAACCCAAGCTCTGCGGGACCTTAATACCCCATTTCCCTATGATTCCTGCAACAGTAAATTAACTTCGTGTACTGACCTCATGACTTGGTCTCGGTATCACATGCCGACCTCATGACTTGGTCCAGGTATCGTATACCGACCTCATGACTTGGTCTCGGTATCATATACCGACCTCATGACTTGGTCCCGGTATCATATGCCGATCTCATGACTTGGTCCAGGTATCGTATACCGACCTCATGACTTGGTCCCGGCATCATATGCCGACCTCATGACATGGTTCCGGCCTCACTCCCTTCAGTGATGTCGTACCTAAAGAGCTCGAGGCACACCTAGCTCAAATCATCAAGCCACCCAGGCTCGCGGCATACCTGCACATCCCGGCCATTCACACAAATCGCCTATTTCTGACCTCAGGTTGCGGAGCAAATGTCAACGGATCAACACATTGACATTTTTGTCAAGTTCCATAATTTATCCGCAAGGATTAGGATATAGATCGAGTCCTCTTACTTGGTCTCGCACGATCCCAGCCATCCAAAGAAAATAATCTGCGTTACTAAGCCATCAGATGCGCGGAATCTGTCACCAGATTGATCCGACGACCTCGCCTCCACCACCAATGGCAAACGCAGAGATTTGAGGATTTCGCTCCCACCTCCTCTATATAAACCCCGTAGGTATGACAATCAGGCATCTTGAATTCTCTCCTTGCACTTCTACTTTTCTTTTCTGACTTGAGCGTCGGAGTGGCTACACCGGGATTCTCCGGTGCCTCGCTAACCCGTGCGTTCAGTGTTCATCTCTTCAAGTCCTTCTCGTCGACGTGGAACTGCAGGTTGATGCGGCATCTTATTGTCTTGTGGTGTGATCGTCGTCGGCAGAGAGCCGGAACAATTCTCTTACTTTTCTATCCTTTTACCTTAGGAAGTGACATTACTACTCACTTCTATTTCCCGTTTCCATAGTATTCGTTCATTCAGTATCAAATTCTTTGACTTCATCATCTGAAAGTTGCATTCTTTGGATTCTTAATTTTTTCGGCTCTAGTCTAATTGTTGAGTAATGCTTGGGCTTTTAACGAGTCGGGAGACAAAGTTGATTGTCGTTCATTCAATATGTTACTGTCAGCATTGAACATATGTTCAACAATAATTGTTAACACTGGACAAGCTAAAACTTCTTTGGCGATTATGGATAGAGCGGGAAAGGTTTGAGCCTTCATTGACTACCACTTTAGGATATCAAAATCTGCTTTGCTATCTGCTTTATTAAAATCAAAAGAAGTTGTAAAATAATTCTCAAGTTCCTATATAGAACTTGAGGATCTTAGTGGACGTTTCGTCCATTTTTTAATAAAAGTTATGGTTTGTAAGTTTTCAATTACTACTACTAGTTAGTTTGTTTCAGAAATATTAGTTTGTATTTTATATTTTATATTATATTCTTTATAAATATCATATAAATTATTTTTAATATTATATACAATATTATTAGGATTAGGAGAAAAAAATTTTAAATGAAATAAAAGCGTCATAATACAAAATTAATATTTCTTATAAAACTTTTAATTTATATATAGGGTTTAAAGCAAATGTAACTAAATAAATTTAAAAATATTATAAAAATATTTTTCCCATTGCTTTCCGTTGCTAATACACAAGAAGATAAAAATTAATTATTACTATTTTTATTTAAAACTAATAATACTTTATAAAAATTCATTAAAATAAAATGAAAAGCAGAATAATAAAAATTGAAAAATTTTTTATTGCATCATTAAATACTTTTAAAATTTTATAAATATTACTACAAATATTTATTAGTGTGAAAATAAATATATATTAGTATTATTAATAGTTTGTGTAAAAAATAAATATAATAATTCTCTATATTAAAATGAATCTTGTAACAATTGAAATGTTGAATTCCAACATGTTTGTACATTATATGAAAATTTTTTAGGTCTTATTCCATTCATTTTATAAAATCTATCCCATTGTTTCATTATAGATGGATGAGACCATAAATATGAAATAGAAGTTCTAATTAATTTAATATGATATTTTGAAATTTTTAATCCATTTTAAACATATAAATTTAAAATATGACATACGTAAGAAATATGAAAACATAAACCACCAATAAGAGGTTGATATATAAATTTTAGTTCATCAATATTAGTGATATTAAAACTAACATTATCAAATGATATTGAAAATATTTTATGAGTTAATTCATATTCTTTTAAAAGTAAATATAATAATTGTGAGATATTGTGAGCTGTAAGTGATTCATTAAAAATTCTATAAGCTAACAATCTTTTTTGGATATTCTAGAAATTATCGATCCAATAACAAGTCACACCTATATACGAATGTGTTTATCAATGATCACTCTAAATATCAGAAAACTTTATTATTTAATTTATTAAATTCTTCAATTAAAATGTTTTCTTTTATTTTACTAATTTTTAATTATATGAGTAAGTGTAGCTCTAAGAACACGTTTAACAGATGAATTAAAAGATTTTTTACAAAAATCTTTAAAAGTGCATTTACATCCAAAACTTAATTTATTTATTATCATAATATAAAAATAAACCAGAATCAGTACTTCCACTAGTGAAAAATCTAAATAATTATGCTTAAGAACAGTTGATTCCATATGGCCACCTTATAGCTAACTTGAATTTATAGGAAGCATTGCAGTGTTATTTTACATACAATTCTCTCGACGAAAGGATGACATTCTCAAAATATTTAACAAAAATAGTAGATTTTAAAGGAGGAACTTCCCGAAACTTAGAAGTAATTGCATTGGTATTTCCTTATGTTTCGAGTGTCGAAAGTTGCTCGGTTTCATTATCTGGGGATTGAATATTGAGATTGAGCTCCTCATTCAGATTCACTATTTTCTTGTCCCTTTGAGATCGAAATGATGAAGCTCCTCAACTCTTATACTGTAGTCGGAACTCAGAAGTAAAAGTCGAAATTATATAGAATTCGAGTCGAAAGTATGCAAAGATTGTAGAATTGAGAATGGGAGTAGAGAAGATGTGTGTGAAAATAATAAAATGATCTCTCTATTTATAGAGTTTGGAGAGTAACAGATACTAAATCGTAGTTATTGATATAAAAAATTGATCAAATGATCTCAACCATAAAAAAATCCCCTAATAGCTAGAACCGTCGGTATGAGATGAATTTACCATTCCACAAGCTAACCAACACTTAAAATATTCATGAACCACACAATATATGACATGGCATGTAAAGGTGATGGGAGAAGATCACGCTAGCGAAGGCATGGGCATGGGCAGAGCCACGTTATAAGTTACTCGGGCTATAGCCCGGGGGTCCGATGCCGCAAAAGCTTGATTTTTTTTAAGAGAATGAAGAAGACAACCTGAATTGTCGCGTTGGCGTAGTCCACAGTTGGAGATCAGCCCGAATAAATCACCTGGGCTGGCTCTGCCATTGGGAATGGGCACAACTATAAGAGCTACTATACTCCTCCATGGGCATTCGCTAGACACAAAGGTTTAATAGCAAAACTTCCTCATAGTATGCCTTTATTTGTCTTTCTTCCTCTTCCACCACCTTCATCCACCTCTTCCTCCACCTTTTGTAAAGAAAACCAGAACCGACAAAATTCCCATCACTTCAAGAAGGTTGAAGTGACTAACTGTAAAGAAAACTCTTGATATGAAAAAATTTGATGAGATTAGAGAAAATAATAATTTGAAAGATGGAATGATAAAAACTCTCTTATATTATAACAAGAAAGAAAGAGCCTATAAATAGGTTTTACATCAAAATTCTTCAACCTATCACTAAATAACAGATCCTATAAAATAGGATCATGTAAGACACCAGATCTTATAAATTATGATCACATAAGACACGTTCTAAACACTTAAAGACTCAGACAAAGATATCAATGATTAAACTTCTAAATTATAAAATAAAATATTTAAATCTTAACTAAAAAATACGAACCCAAAAATATTTCTAGAAAACACGCAGTAGACTAGATTAACTCAATCTTTTAAGAACATCACTTTATAATTCAATACTCCCCCTCAAAGTGATGTACTTAGAGCTAATTTGAGCTTTGATCGCAGATCTTCGAATGCACCCTTCGGAAGTGATTTTGTAAAAATATCAGCAATATTGTCTTCACTCTTAATTGCAATCATATCAATAATCCCGTCGAGCACTTTCTCACGAATGAAATGATGCTCAAGTTCAATATGTTTTGTCCTCGCGTGGAAGACATGATTAGACATAAGCTTGATTGCACTCAGTTTATCTCCATGAATAGGAATGGGTTGATCAATGGGTACGTGTAGATCTTCAAAGAGTCTACGAAGCCACATACACTCTTGAGCGACCTAAGCATATGCTTTGTACTCTACGAACCTTATTTTTTGCTACACCATGATATACTTGCAGCTCTATGCAGAAATACAAAACCAGAAGTTAATCTCCGATCATCCAGTCTCCACCAAAATCAGCATCTACAAATCCTTGCAAGGAAAACTCTACAGCCTTCTCATAAAATAGACCCAAGTTAAGAGTAGAATTAACATACTCTAAGATCTTCTTTGCCCCTTCAAAGTGTGACTTCCTTGGCTCTTGCATATATCGACTGACCATACCAACAGAGAAGGTAATATCCAGCCTTGTTATTGTCAAATAAAAAAGACTTCTCACAAGTGCACGAAAGGGATGAGGGTCCGACAAACATGTTCCTTCGTCATGACGAAGTCTTACACTCACATCAAGTGGTGTAGACCGCTTCTTCCCATCAATCAAATCAAATTTCTCAATGAGTCATTTAGCATAGCTGAATTGAGATACATAAATTCCCTTATCCAGATTTTCAATTTGCAGTCCAAGAAAATTACTGAGCTCCCCAAGTTTCTTCATATCAAACCGCAACGAAAGTTCTTCCTAAAGGTGAGT
This sequence comes from Curcuma longa, assembly GCF_044706935.1. Classification (NCBI taxonomy): domain Eukaryota; kingdom Viridiplantae; phylum Streptophyta; class Magnoliopsida; order Zingiberales; family Zingiberaceae; genus Curcuma; species Curcuma longa. The sequence continues at coordinate 8,153 of NW_027432415.1, forward strand.
AACCTCTGCATAATTGCTGCCCATTAAAATTATGTCATCCACATACAACAGAACGACCTCCATGAGTCCTTGACGTTTCTTGATAAAGAGATTTGAATCTGCTTCAGAAGCTACATAACCACAGAATCTTAAATATTTTGCAATTTTTTCGTACCATGCACGTGGAGCTTGCTTTAATCCATAGAAGGCCTTCTTCAACTTACACACAAAATCCTGATGATACTTGGACACAAATCCAAGCGGTTGATCCATATAAATATGTCTATCAAGCTCTCCATATAAGAAAGCATTTTTAACGTCCAACTGCCACAATTTCCAACCCAGGCTAGCCGCTAATGCTAGAACAGTACATACTGAAGTCATTTTTGCCACGGGCTTAAATGTTTCTTCATAATCTTCCTTGTACTTTTGAGAGAAACCTCGAGCTACTAGCCTTGCTTTGAATCAATCTATTCTCCCATCATCCTTCCTCTTTATTCAAAAGACCATTTGCACAAAACTGGTTGCACTTTAGAAGATTTAGGAACCAAGTCCCACATCTGATGTTTGTTGGGTTGTAAGGGTACAAGCATAGTCTCACATCTAAAGCACATAGAAAAGATTATGGGGTTAAAAAGGATGGAAAATATCTCCATTGGAATGAGGCCTTTTGGGGAGAGCCCAAGAACAAAGTCATGAGGGTTTAGGCCCAAAGTGGACAATATCATGCCATTATGGAGATATTTTGATTCCATTTGTACTAACAAGTGATATCAGAGTGAGACCGCTCTTCACCGGATTAACCACCGGATGAGCCATGATCCAAATCTAACCATGTGGTTTGAACCTTAAAAACAAAGAAAGTGGGTGCTTCCGTATCTGAATCAAGATGACCAGATACCAGGTGAGAAGTCCTAGTACGTCGGGTAGACCGAGGGGCAAAAGTCCTAGTTGCGACTAGGTGGGAAGTTCTAGTAGGTCGGTGGATCGAGGGGCAAAAAGTCCTAGTTGCGACTAGGTGAGAAGTCTTAGTAGGTCGGGTAGACCGAGGAGCAAAAAGTCCTAGTGGGTCGAGGATTTAAACATCAAAAACGACGTTGAGGGGGGCTTGTGGTCCTTTGTTTGAGGGGGGGATTATTGGGTTGCAAGAGTACAAACATAGTCTCACATCTAAAGCACATGAAAAAGATCATAGGGTTAAAAAGGATGAAAAATATCTCTATTGGAATGAGGCCTTTTGGGAAGAACCCAAGAACAAAGCCATGAGAGCTTAGGCCCAAAGTGGACAATATCATGTCATTGTGGAGATATTTTGATTCCATCCGTACTAACAATGTTTCTGTAGGGCATCCATTTCTTTTTTCATAGTAGCTTCCCATTCCTTTACTCCTTTAGCTTCATCATAAGAAGAAGGTTCTTCATCATCAATAGGATTAGCAAAGAAGAAAGAAAAATTTGTGACAAAATTATCATCTCTATAACGAGATAGTCACATAGCATTTCGCCTTAGGCGTTGGCTAATTATCTCCTCTTGAGAACCATCATTTTGGATAGAACACAAGCTCTCCCTTTCTCCTTAATTTTCTTCAAATACATCTTCTGAGAAATGGGATAATGACAAAGTTATCGTATCATTTTCTTCCTTCTAGACATCTGTAGAATCATGGGAAGAAATCTCATCAAAGATAACTGTTGGATCAGGTTGGACCGGCTAGAGGGGGGTGAATAGACGGTTTAACAGAATCGTCCAAGTCTTTTAAAACAAAACTTGGTTGCAACTAGATCGTTGCTTCCAAGGCAGTTAGCACTCAATAAGCACTCTTTTAAGCGGAGAAGTCTTTACAATTGTAGCACAGAGACTTAGCTAGAAGAAAGATTACAAAGCAATTGATGATTTTACTCTACAACTCTAAGTCTTATTTATAAGGTAAAAGAATGGATCTAGATCGTTGATCGTAGATGAACTTCCTCTTGGCCGTTGATCCGTTGATACGATCCTAATCGTTGATCGGAGATAACTTTGATTCTCGAATGTTGATTTAATAAAAGGATAAAATTTATCCTTTTTAAAAGAGTCTCCAACTTGATAAACTTCCAACGTTGATCTTCAATTAAGCCTTCAACGTTAACTTCTCCAACGGTTAAGTCATGCAATCCATTAATCTCTCCAACGGTTAATCCATACAACGTTGATTCTCCAATTAGGTCATGCAAGCTTAATTCTCCAATTAAGCCATGCAATCCAATGGTTAATCCATGCAACGTTGATTCTCCAATTAGGCCATGCAAGCTTAATTCTCTAATTAAGTCATGTAACCTTAATTCTCCAATTAAGCCATGCAACATTAATTGTCTTCAATGCACGTGTAACTTTCAACTTGGTCAAGCTTGGTCCAAGTCAACTTAGTTGACTTTTTGTAGGTAGATCTTCTGGATGATTTCTGGCCAACCAGAGTTAGGCTCATCCGAATCAGACTCCGGCCTTTCGCCCTCGAGCATGCTTCATCCCGGCTTCTCGTCCCTCGGACGTCGCGCACGTCCTTCTCGCTCCACCGACGTACTCTTCCGTAACTTCCGCGTCCCTCGGATTGCACCAAGCCCGTCGGCTCATTTCCCTGCGCAACCCTTCTCGTCCACTATGTCTTACGCTCAACTTCCTTCGTACCTAAGTTCCTGCACACTTAGCAGAGGGATCAGAACACCACATGACCTAACTTAACTCGGTTGATCACATCAAAACTTACCGGGGCACCAACAAATAACATCGCGAGAAATAACACATTTATTAATCGTAGGATCCATACACCGCCAACTCTTTCTTTGTTTGTCATAATCGACGAAAATGCATTTAATTGCTTTAGCATCCAACTTACTCCTTTGAGAATCAGACACATGAATGTAGCAGATTGAACCAAAGACTTGAAGATACTTCACGTTTGGTTTAACACCGAAGAGTTGGATCCAGCGAATAGAGCGAGATCGTCTTCGGTGCAAGAGATCTTCGGAAATTGTCTTCTCCAAAGCTTGAACATGCAAGAGATCCAGCGAATCAAGGACGAGCGGGATAAGCAAAAGGCACATTTCAAAAGTATAGATCTATTAAATAGAGAAATCAAACTTTGTACGAGTTTTCTTTCGCATGGATCGCTCGTTGGGATCCTATTTTCGCTATGAATTTTATTGTTTGTCGCATAGGATTCTCTACAAACACAAGGTTGACCATTCCAGACGCTTGGAGCTTGTCCAAGTGCCCAGACTCTAGGCACCTGGATCCATTCCAGGCATCTCAGAATCTAGAAGCCCAGATCCATTCCAGGCGCTTTGACACCTATTCCAAGTCAACGCAAGTCGTTACCGAGACTAATGAGGTGGAGTCCATGTCATCAAAATTCAAGTATTCAGATCGCAAGGAGTCATCCAGACCCGTTAGTGGACCATTATCAGAGTAGGTTAGGTTCGACGAATCCAAGCATCCGGAAGGCTTCCAAGTGCCCAGAACTGTCATGTCAGCACAACGGTGAAATAAAAAAAAATTATAAATAAACTAAAGCTCAAAAAATAATATACACACTTGATCTTAATTGTTTTTCATTTAGTTTATTTTTCGTATCTACATTCAACCATTGTATGAGATTTCTCCGCCTCCAAATCATTTCCGCAGAGGAGTTTTTTGAGTAGTGCTTTGATAGTCTTGGACTAACAATGTGAGGGTTATAACCAAATAAATTCTTTGCCTTGTACTATTTTCTATGTTTTGTTTCTGTTTTAATTAGTGTGTCCTTACTAAAACGTGTTAATAAAAGAAAAAAAATATTTTTATTTGTTAGTGGTTATTCACCCCTTCCCTCTAGCGATCCATAAACCACTTCCGTTGTACCAATAAACTCATCAACTGAAGCTACAATGGACAACTTCATCTGTGTCATAATAGAAGGATCAAAATAACAATTATTATAAATCAATCGATTAATGGTGCAAACTAGTTAACTCATCGACACCAGCACAACAAGACCACGTTAAAGATTCAATTCGAGGAAGAGACTAATAAAAGGGCTCGAAAAGTTGCAGATCACTAGCACAACAGAACACATATACACTTATATTCCTGAGCTTTTCTGTAAACTCTAATTTTCTAATTTTTTTTGTTGTAAGCGTCTTATGAAAAAACTTGAACATCTCGTAACATTTATCCACCTTTGGCGGTGTCGAAGAAAGAAAAAATATAGCAACATTTGATAGTGATCCATCAAATTAAATATCATAGGATCGTGGAGTTAAAGCCTAGGGATTATCAAATCATATAAAAGCTTATGTTAGCAATTGTAGTATGTGTTTTGCTTGTCTTAAGTTTACTTTCACTTTTTTTTAAAATTTTTTTTTTGATAATCTAGGCATCCAATTTTTCGAATCGATTAATTTTGGAGGTGACCGATTTGATCCTATAAAAGTTTTTCATTGATCACCAAGGTAAATCAGGAAGCGTGAACAGTGCGTCGCTCTATCAGCATACTAGGATTGTCTTCCTATTAGAGGAAATTAATTCGCAATGTGCCACAGTTAGGAATTGATTCATAAATATCTGATTAACTATAGAAGTGACTTACCATTGTACCATAGCCCTAGGGGCTACTTCCGCTATGTTAATCTTAGGTAGAGTTGCTAAGAATTATACACATCCAAAGGAAGATGAAGATAATGTGATACGTGTTCCTTCATATTTTAGGTTAAACTGAGCTCTCCACTTATGCTTTTGACATGATATCAAAGTCAGACTGTGAGGTCAACTATTATAACCACCCTATCCTATAATTTTTTTAAGAAAAATAATAATAATAATTAATAATTAGTACCTAAATTGTGATTGTGATTGTGTTATATTCTGAGCTAGTTTTAATGTTAATTATAATCAGTAATTAGCACCGACCCTAATGGCAGTGTCATGGTTGAGGTGGGCAATGGGGTTTTGTGACTCAAAAGCTTCTTGAGTTTACTTTAGTTGTTATGGAATTTGTATTTGTTTGTATATTCTTTTCTTGATCAGTCTTCCTAAGATTTTTGTGTCGAGATATGTCGAGTGGTCCGAAGGATTAGATACCTGATATCAATTAAAAAATATTTTAAATTCAATTTGGTAAAGAATTACTTTAGAGTTACACATAAAAAATAATATTTCAAGATTCATTTATAAATCTACTTTAGAGTTTGTAGGTAAATAAAGAATTACTTTTCTTACGATCATATTATAGTAGTTAGAGGAATAAATCATCACCATATTAGAGGTGAAAAAAATCTTATACAAAAATTTTTTTAAAAAAAACTTTTACTAATGATAGAATAAATTAAACATAAGGGAAAGCAATCGAACATAAAAACAGAAAAAAAAAACATTTCAAGAACCAAAGTATAAAGGTTGCAATATAAGAGTTGTTGCTTTAAGAGTTCTCTTACTCACCTAGTTATATTCGCAAATTAGTTTTCAAAAAACAAAAAGAAAGGCTGATTGAACACATTTTGTTTGAACTTAGTGAACTCAAATATTTTCTCATCAATTGAAATGATTCTGTCAAAATCTTGTTTACCGATGATTATTTTTTCAATTAACACTTATTCAATTGACTCAATTGGATAAGTTTGTTACGTTATCCACAATGGAGATCATCACCGATCGACGTCATGTTAGTTCAGTCGACTCAGATCTACATTAGTAAACTCAAAGACTGAGGTCATCCCCTCAGAGACAATGGCACCTTCGACTCCCACTGCCCACACCACATCACCCTCTAGGACGACCATGGGCGGGAGTTCATGTCCGATTGCAACCCAACATCGACAAGCAGAAGACGAGGAGGCGGCCAAGATTAACGTGGATGTCATCAAAAGAGATCAAGGCACACCCATTATTATTATATCAGAGGAAGAAGATCAATTGCAACACACATAATATCGACCCAAATTACCTGCCTTGGTCACTGAAAGTTGAATGCTAGGAAATCTTCCAACTGTTAGAACTCTGTGAACATATGGGAACACAAACTTCAGCGAAATAGCACATGCAGGAACTATTTTTGACTGATAAATTTTTTTTAAAAAAAAGGAATTAAAAGAAAGAAAGTGTACCAAAGACGTTTTCCCTGCGCATTTACATCGGACCATAATATACAAAGGAAGAAAAAAAAAAGGGCAAAAAACTAAATTTAAACAACAGGAAGAAGTATAGTTCCAAGCACAGAAGTGAGAGTCTGAGACAAATAAAAGGGATAAACATATATTTTCAGTCTCCAGGTTGCTTCTTACGTGGCCAGATAAACTATGACTGCTCCATGAATGCTTCACCTGCTTTTGGTGCTAAAGCCATCGAACGGGCATTGGCATAAAGATAGGGATTTGATCCAAACTTGAACCTGGGAAAACAATTTGTTTCATATAATTAGGGGTAATTCACTCATGTGGTTAGGGGTAATTTACTAAACCAAGCATTAAGTTTTTCAAATACTCAAACTACACACCTTATTTTTTAAATTACCAAATCTTACCGTATTCCACAAAATATTTTTTTTCCTCTGCCATCTGCCTTCCTGCACCCTCTGTCCAACCGGTGGACAGGCCTAGCAGCGAAATCATGATCGAGCTGCCTATGAAATCATGGCCAGGCGACCGCTCGACCAGCTCAGTAACGATTTCACTGTCACCTCAACCACCTGTTTGAGCAACCACCGGTCAAGCAGAAAGCAGAGGAAGATAGACAACTGAGGGGAGAGAAAAGGTATTTTGGAAAATCAGTGTTGATTTGTTATTTTGAAAACTTAAGTGTGTGGTTTAGTAAATTGTCGTATAGTTAGATCTTATTTTTAAGAATAATTCCTAGTGAAAAAAGCCAATCAGAGTGACAATTTGTTAATAATTATGATCGCTAGATATAGCTTATGATTATGGATTAAGGATAACACTAGAAGAAGTATGTGACATATATCAGCCACTTCACAAATGCAAGAGACCTGGGGTATCTAGCAAATGATGCAGGATAGAGTGGACAATGAAAGAGAAGATATATTTAGGGTCAGCTTATTCCAACAAATAAAAATATAAAGGATGAAAATGACTTGTAAGTAAAACTGCCACATCAACTAACGCAACCCGCTTGGTTTGTCCGGCTGCCCAACCAATCCAACCAAACTTGCTTGTAGGTACCATCCAACCTAATCAATTCAACCAATTCATTTGTACCACACAACCTGCATGGCTCGTTTGGAACTCCTGACCCACTTAGCGCTATTGTCCCATCCATCTTGCTCAGCACAAACAGGTTGGATGCTCACAGATTCGGCATTTGAGTTGGAGTTGGAGCTAATGATGAGGTTCACCACTTGAGTGTAGCACTAGTGAGGCCAACTAACATTTCAGAGTGGTGAATATTATTTCGTAAAGAGTTACAGGTAGGTACTATTTTATATGTAAATATTTGATGCAGATAAGAGATTTAGTTTTCACCCTGATTTAAGTGAAATCAAAATGGTGGGCTGTAGACATCTCTCGTCTATTTGATTTTTCATCTTTTCTATATCTTTCTTGGTAAACAGTAGCAAGGATGGAAAGTTTCAAAAATTTATCCTCTCTATAATCCATCCATCCAATTTCCATCTAAGTAAACAAACCCTTAAGGATGAAGTGACAATGTAATTAACATTCTAAAGCACATTCCCACAAAAAAAAAGTATCTTCCATAACATTTTCAATGGAATTATCGTATTTTGTGCTTCTGTTCGTGTGTCTATTGTTTTCATAGTACCTCCGTAGGATGAAATCCAGAAACGAGATGCTAAATCTAGCAGCCAGTTCCATATTTCACTTGTTATATATCAATACTTACGCTAAACTATCATAAGAATGTGGTATTTTCAATCATTCAACCATCTCTTCTCACATTACCATCTCTATCTTGTGACTGTTAAAACGTATCACTTGTGCAGTAAGTAACAAAATATGCTAATTAACTGGAGTTGACTACATGGATCATATCCTACTGTTGAGCTGTATGTGGTGATGTAAGTGTTTAGTTCATCATTAAAACTGGTGAACAACATTTTGTGGAACCTCCATAAGAAGTAAACAGAATCACAATATTATCTTACACTAAGAATGTGGTACTAAACTAGACAACATTTTAACTTCTAATCCAAATCAAATTTAACCTATCTGTTACTGAAAAAAATGAAATTTCTTTCTGCAAATAATACTTTGAAGGTTCGAGCTAAAGAACTATTTGACATACATGTCATATTTCTGATGTCGTTAGAGCAGATTGCAGCACTTCTTCTAAATATTTCTCTGCAGCAGCATATTGCCGTTTCTTATCCTCAATGGCTAATGCAGCAAGAGCTTTATCCTGGATAATTGAGTTTGTTAGCTTTAACCAAACGAGTAACAGCTATGTTTCAAACATGATACATACAGGTGGTAAGTCTTGGTAACTTCTCAAGGTATCCAAGATGGGTTTCGTTTTCTTCTCTAAATCTTTCTTATGCTCAGCCATTTCCATCAAAACACCATGGTTGATATCTGAAGTATATCCAACCCGGTTTAGTATCGCCTGCTCACAACATAAACTGAAGTATGAATTTCAAGTATAAATTTCATCTATACACACAAGTAAAGATCAGCACTCAAATAATTTTCTTTGTACATATCAGAAAGTGTCTACAAGAAGTGCAACATGATTTATTTTCATACATCTGTATGTCATAATTAAGTGCCAAATCATTCAATATGAAACTGGAAAGTAAGCAATATGATAGGTTTCCATTATCTCCCATCTACAGACTACCAACTTTTCATTAAAAAATGTAGATTAGCTGACCGAATTGATAATGAAAATAGATCGTGGTTTATTATATTGACAATTTTCACATCCAGAAACCAAAATTATATATGAAAAAAAAGACAACGTTGTGTAATCATTCACAACATAGCTCAATAAGTATGATTTTATCTTGTTCTATGAGAATAAGTTGTTTCAGCAAAATATAACCAATCCAAGTGACCTACTTGTAAAACTCTAAAGGGGCAGCCCTCTATCACTAATAAATAAACAAATAAGGTCACATGGCAGCAAACCTACTTGTAAAACTCTATCACTAATAAATAAACAAATAAAAGGAACAGCAGAAAGGGCAGGTGCCAAATATAAAAGGAAAGATTCCTCCAGCCAGCTATTATATCTCTAGTTGCAGCAACAACTGTAACTTTTAGACCATATCAAAACAAATGGCCATGGAAAGAAAGTTAAAAAAAGAGGAAATTTACCCCCAACAGCAAAGATATAGCACATAAAAGAAGGAAATGAGTTTACTGATACAGCAGGTCCTCTGAAGAAACTCAAACCACAACATACTATGTTTGTGATCAGTTTCAACCTATTCTCACTTAGCAAAAGTTACCTACTAAGAGACAAAGATCACTGAGCTCCCAATCATGTCAACTTCTTATCCATGTGTTAGGCTCAGAGTACATGTCTGTAGCATAATGAGGATGGTCAAAGTACTGCATATACACCTAAAAAGTATACTGCTAACAAACTGGATCAATTCCTGAATCTCGCAAACATATCATGAATTATAATGCAATGACTAGTAGCAATTTCTGCCAGTGGTGAATTTATATATAGCTAATTGCCACCGTGCATAATCATGCATCAGTAGTACAGTCGAAACATTCCAACAGGGTGCCACAGTTCCTTTCTTACTGTCATGATTAATGTTTTATCCATGTACTCCTGAGTATCTTATGCTCTAATACTTGAAGAGGAAGGACAGAGAAAGGAAGTCATTTAAGTTAAGGAAATGAGGGAAAAGTTCCTATGAACTCTCATAGGTAGTGTTGGAACAAAGCATGACGAAGGAAGTCAAGAGGAAAACAAAAAGAAAAAGAAAAAATAAAGAAAGAAATTCTGCTCGATTGCTGAGCAAATCCCCGGTGTGTTTTAATATATCCAAATAAGATGTGTATTTCCCTTTTGTTTCTCCCCTTATCTTCTTTCCTTTCCACATGAACAAAACCCAAGAAACACAAAAAATCTCCCAACATGATCTGGTGAATAGAAATTGAAACAGACAAATGTTACCCGGGAAAAATTAGCAGTAAAAGCACTAGTAAAGAAAAGGACTTAGATTTTCAACTCCAGCTAATTTATTTTCTTTATGACAGAATTTTTGTGGCTTGGAAAATAAGTGTCTTATCTAATATGTTTCAAAGATTGTAATTCAACCTACTAGAAAGAAACTGAGACGGAAATATCCAATATCACAGTGACCTTACACTCAGCATGCCGATATGTTGAAAATGTTAAAGAAAATCTGATGACATAATGTTGATTAATACCTTGTAGTTATTGAGTTGGCATATATTGCCGCTCCTTTGAATCCAAAATGGCTAAATTTGTTTGCCATTGTAGCATCTGAGCTTCATGCATTCCTACTTCATTTTCAAACTTAGCAAGTGTTCTGCAAAATAATAGGATATAAAGATTATAGTTGATTCAATAGTTTTTTATCTACATAAACAAGATGTAATTATTCAAGGGCAACTCTAAGTATATATGTTCATATTGTAATTGACAAATTGAACATTATGAACCAAAAAAGGATACGGATAAGAATAAAACAGCATACAGTAAACTAAAACTCAAAAGATTTCCAATTCTGAAATTCCATGTTGGACAAAAATTTAGTACATGATGTAGAGTATAAAAGTTTATTGAACTTGAACTGAAAAAAACATCTATGCTATGTTTCTAGTCACACTGTCATAATAGTTCTTCGTCAGTCTACCTTATCATGGGAAAATTCTACTAATAGTGAATTGGATTTGCCTTACTATAGAGTCAAAAGGTTAGCTAAAAATACAAGTAGGCATCATGGTTAGAAAATATATATATTATGGAATTAGAATCTAATTCCGTGATTTTAATGAACCTTTGTTTAAAATGATAAATAATTTAGCATTGGAATTTCAACAGTTAAAAATCTGGGATTTACAAATCACATCCACTCCATCTTTGCTATATTACTTTCCATACCTACTTATTATTATACTTGCAGAAATAAGTACACTAACGGAACTTTGTGAAGTGGTTGGGAAAAAATATAATTTCTTTCCTCTAAACACGCAAAAAAAAATCACTTAAATTCTTGAGAATTCTTTTTCTCTTGAAGAATGAGAATTCTATTCTTGAGAGAATTGGTTCCAAATAAGTTGTAAAAGAACCCGGTTAATTCAACTAAACAACGTATTAAAATCTTAAACTGAAGAACCAAAAATGATGAAAGAAAAGAAATCCTACTTCCTAAGATCATTGAGCTTCGCAATGGCTTTCCTAGTGAACTCAAGAGAACCTTGGACTCCTTCTGCACCTTTGCTCTCCTCTCCTCCACATCCTCTTTCCTCAAAGAGAGAT
>NW_027432416.1:0-11369 GCF_044706935.1 Curcuma longa
TTGTTGGTGTAAAGAGCACTAAGTCTGACCCTAGAGTTTCAATGTTTGACAATACATCTAGATCTGGTCAGTTTGACCAAGGGCTAATCTAAACAGGACCTAATGTTTAGATATGAGTAAAGTCTAATCAGGTTAGTTTGACCAGAAGACTAACGAGAAGTCCTAGTCGGTTAGACCAGACAAGGAGAAGTCCTAATTGAGGCTAGGCAGGGTAAGTCCTATTTAAAAGCTAGGCAGCGGAAGTCCTGATCTGAAGGATTGGACAAGGAAGTCCTAGTTGTAAGCTAAACAATCTTAGTTAGAAGCTAGGAGAAGTCCTGATCTGGAGGATTAGGCAAGGAAGTTCTAGTTGGAGGCTAGGAGAAATCCTAACTGGAGGTTAGGTAAGGGAAAGTCCAAACTGGATGTTTGGCAAGTGAGAAGTCTACCTAAGGAAGTGACTAATCCTAACTGTAGGTTAGACAAAGGAAAGTCTAAACTAGATGTTTGGTAGGTGAGAAGTCTACCTAGAGAAGTGACTATTCCTAACTGGAGGTTAAGTAAGGGAAAGTCCAAACTGGATGTTTGATAGGTGGAAAGTCCAAACAGTAGGAGAAAGTCTAAACTGGATGTTTAGCAGGTGAAAAGTTAGGCAGCGTTTGGTTTGAGCGTTTTCCAGCGTTTTCCATTTTTCTTTTCCAAGGAAAATGGAAAGCGCTGAATGGTTTGTGGTTTCCTTTTCATTTCTGGAGAATGAAAATCCGTTTTTCCAGAAAAACAGAAAACGCTAAATCATCGTTTTCTTAAAAACTCAGTTGGGAATGGAAAATGTGAAAACGCGGCGATTTCCCTTCAATTCCACGACGAGCACAACGAGCGAGCACATCTCTTCCGGGTTTTTTTTCCTTCGATTCCGCGTTTCCGGACTTTCTTCTGCGGATTTCTTCCCCGAGCTGACGCCCTGATCCTCTTCTCCTCCCGCTGTGCGTACCTAAGGAAGTGACTAATCCTAACTGTAGGTTAGACAAAGGAAAGTCTAAACTGGATGTTTGGCAGGTGAGAAGTCTACCTAGGGAAGTGACTATTCCTAACTGGAGGTTAAGTAAGGGAAAGTCCAAACTGGATGTTTGATAGGTGGAAAGTACAAACAGTAGGTTAGACCTACAAAGTAAGGCTTAGGTAAGCCTAGTAAGTCAGATAGACTACAGGTAGACTTAAATTGCTTCCGTGTTTGTTATAAACATGACATATATAATAACAATAACACAAACATAAACATAACAAAAATTGCATAACATAATTTTTGAAAGTGCATAAAACATCCTTTCTTGTTCATAACATAAACATGACATAAAAGTGCAGAATATCATTTTTTTCTTGTTTGTGACCTAGACATCCTCATTTTCTATTCTAAAGTATTTTTCATGAGCAAGAATACAATGAGTATCAACATCATCAATTGGTTGAGATATAGGAATACTACTCCAATCATCATCCTCTCCCTCATAACATTTATTTGGAACTAGGAGAACAATTGACCATCCTTTTTCTAATGGGGCATTGATACCACTCATGTGTCGTACCACAAGTGACAATTATTTTATTAAACCCCTTCTACACTAGTGTAGTATAGTGTACGATCCAGATCGTCTCCCAAGAAACATTGTGAATAATTTATGATCCCTATATAAAACGGGATTAATTGGGGGTTTTGTTTTAAAGAAGTGAACAATTGAAATTAACCTAATACCATGTGAAATAAGAGAAACAAACCATAGATCTACTAGAAAACCACTGAACTGTACTAACAAAAAAAACACAACAACTAAACCTTAACTAACTTGTGGCACTAACAATCAACCAACCATTAACCTTCCGGATGAACAGTAACTAACCAACATTGATCAGAACACAAGGATCTTTACAAAATCTAATCACGAATTGAATGGGAAGTGAGATTGATAACTAGGAATTGTTACAATATGAGCTAGGGCAACCCCAAGCTCAATTGAGTTTGGATCAAGGAAGAATAGCCAACGGTGTTGCGATCAGCACAACGTGTGGGACAGGATGAAATTAGAGTCAGATTGATGGAAGGAAGATGTAAACAGATCTATTGGAACTGTACGGAATCCCCTTACAACTCCTACAACTCAGGTGGAAGTTGATGTGGCTCGACGATGGTGATGCTGGTGGAGTGATGGAGATGACAATGGCTGGATTTGATCAGCGGTAACTCAGAACCAGACTTTGGATAAGGAGGGAATCCCTGTCCTTCACTGGTGATCCAATCCCAATGATTGGTGTGGAATCCTAATGGAATGAGATGATCGACGATCTTTTTTGCGCTCACCGCCTCCCTTCCTCGCGCCTCCCTTTTCAAAGAGGAAAAATCGCGATCCTCAATCACTGTAGCAATCTCAAATGAACTAGATCTGAATGGACAGCTAATATTTCTTCAGGTCTGATCTAACCATGGATGTCGCTCTGAATTTGACCCAAAAGCTTAGATCGAGATCAAGGGTCATGATCTATTCCCTCTTAACCCGGATGGATCAGATCTTTAACGGATGGCTTAGATCGCCCTTGATCTTTGATGAACGGTTCAAATTAGTCCTCGATTGGTTCTCTTCCATTAGTCCTAGATTTGATTCCAAATTTGGTTTGATCTGACTTGAGTCCTTGATCCTTGATCTCTTATGAAGATCACATTCAAATAGTTAGCTAAAATACCACAAATATGAGATAATTTACATTAAAGCCCCAAAACAAGTCCACTCATAAAATGTAGCATAAATACTATAAAAAACATGAGTATAAGAGTCAAAATATCGCTACAAAATGATGATTATTAAATCCCCTACACTTATTCTTATAGGTCTTGGACAAACAAATAAAACTCAAAACTAAATGCATCTCCCAAATTATTCCCTAGCAATACCTTGAAGACAATAACAGAAATTTAACTAAAATCATCTAAAGATCAAGACAATCATGAATTAAATCCCTACAATAATCAATAAGAATGGTGATTTCAATCCATTCGAAAAATTAAAAAAGATGCAATCTCACAAGGTAGGTAATCACTCAAACTCTCAAAAATATATATGGAGGTAGAGCTCAATCAATGACACTCGTAACATATCACTGCCATAAGCTTGCTTCTTTTCTAATTCTCCATCACTATAAAAACATAGCATGCATGAATAAAAAAAAATATTGAAAGTTAAAATGGAGTCAAACAACTAAAGGAAGCAAATGAAATGATTGGAAGAAAAGAAGGTAATGAGAGAACGAGAGTTTGGAAGAATAAACCTGATGAGTTCCCATTTGTAAATGTTAGAACAAGATATTTAGCCAAGTTCTCCTTCAATTTGATAGCTACCTAGAAATCTTGGCACGTTAACTCTTCAATTTGATACAATCCCTATGCTACTGTTTTTAAAGATCCCACGCACCCAAAGAACTCCAAAAATAGAGTTAAACCTCTGAAATTCTAATTTTTTTCTAGGTACAGTTTCAGAATTCTGCATTTGGGGAATTCAGGATTTCAAAGTTCTAGTTCTTGGTCTCCTATTTATTTCTGAACACAAGACTAAAATCCAGAAGGAGCTCCAATTTAAATTATTGCTGGTAACAAAAAACTTGGCAGCTTGAATTCTAGATTCTACAAATGCAGAAATTCAAAATTCTAGATTCTGAGTTCTGGTTCAATACCACATAGCTACTGCCTTTCAAAGCCCAATTTCAGCATTTTCAGAGATTAGCTGGGTTCTGAAACAATTTGAATTCTCAGTTTCAAAACTAAAATTCTAGGACAAGTTCAGATTAAAGCCTAAATAGTTTCTGGGCAATCTGATGTTTCTGGATTCTTGCATTTCAGAATCTGATTCCCTGATTTCTTTGAGTTTGATTCCTGGATTTTCCTCTTGTAAGTCACCAGTAATTGGATTAGTGAATCTCCCTTACTTCTTGAGCTCATTACTTAACAGAGTTGCACAGGCAATTTGGCATGCAATAGGTTAGGTTGGGACATCGTCTCTGGTTTTATTTCTGCAGATTTCTCAGTCCTTTTCTGTAATTGTTTCTTATTCCTTGATCAACAGAAGAATTACTCTCCTCTGTAAGTTGGAGAGGTACACAAAGCTGATTTCCGAGCAACAGAAATAGAGAACAAATCTGGAATCAAACATCTCAACTACTGCTAAATTCAGACCTGACACTTTTAGTGACTCCTTTTCTCAAAGCTCTGAAGCCAATAAAGAGTAGCTTCATGGGAAAGATGATACACTAAATGGCATTGAGCAAGTTAGGAACTCAATTTAACTTAATCACTGTCCCAAAGTTTTAAAAGGAAGTTGGTACTGAACAGTTTAGATGGTTACAATACCCCTTGTACCACTGTTATTTTTTCTTCTTGATCACAAAAACTCTATTGCATTTCTAGAATTTAAAATTCAGCTTCAATGAAGTTGAGAGAATAAGTCTGACCAGTCCCTTTGTTATTTCAAAGTTCATTTTTTTTCAATGAACTGATGCCCTAAATTCAGTTATCCTTCCAGGTTTCTGAAATTTGTCAAATTCTTTATTGCAAATCTTGTCAAATTCTTTTCCCTTGCAGATCTTCCTGGTTCTTCAGAATTGCCATAGTGCTGTCAAGTTTAGTTAAGAAGCCTCCAACATGCAATCAGTCTCTGCATTATACATTTCAGAAGCTAGATTCAAAAAGTCAGTTCCAGAAATAAAACTAATTTCTGGATATCTGATTTTTAAGATTCTGGTTTCAGAAATTAAACTCAAGGGATTGCTAATATTTTCTGATTTGCGATTCAACTCGAGACATTGCTGCTGTTGTTAGCATAGTATTGTCTGAACAGTCATCCAAGATCATATCCCTGCCTTTCAAATTTAGAATCCAACTTCTGAATTTTTCAGAAATAAGGCCAGTTTCTGAATTCTGGATTACAAAATGCAAGCTTCAGAAGTTTGATTCTAGGGGTTGTAGGTTTTTTTTTGGATCATAGAGGACTTGGGATAAGTAAACACCAATTGACAGTGAAAGATGAAGAGCTTCACTAGAGCTTCCCAATGATCAGAGAATTGCAATACAAAAATTGGCACATCACAGGTTCAAATCTATTTCTGCAGTAACTCTCTTTTCCAGATTTCTGAATTTCTGAGTTTCAGAATTCTGATTTTGGTAATCCTCAGATTTTGAATCTCAGGGAACTTGGGAAGAATATAATACCAGATGGCAATTAAAGATCAAAAACTCCACTTGAACTTCTTGCTGTTCAGGGGCTTGTAACACCAACTCAGCACCCACATAATCAAAAGCAATTAGTTCAAATAGATTCTAACAAATCAGGAATTCAGATTTAAAGAAGTTTTAAGTTTTTGAATCATGGAGGCTTGTAAAAGAGATATTACCATTTGAAAATGGGTAAATAAGAGCTTCCCCTTAGTATTTAACTAGTCAGGAACTTGCAGTAAGAGATTGGCACAAACAAACTGAGATTGATACATTCATTTCACAACTTGATAGTTTCATTGATTGAATTCTGCTCCTTACATTTCTTTTCTTCATTTTTCTCTTCAAGGTTTTCTCTTGCATAATAAGGAAGAACAACAAGTTCTGACATCTGAAATTGCCTAGCTGAAACAGCTAATCCATAAAAGGTTCCTGAGCAAGTTTTTTTTTCTTCAGCAGACGGCTCAAAAACTGGAGCTCAAACTGTTTCTGTCAAGGAGCAGCATAAAGAATTGGCACAAATTGGTTCTTCAGATTTTTTTCAATACCCTGCTCTTATTGATCAGCAGGTTTCAATTCCAGCATCTACACCAACATTTCTGAATTCTGAACTTGGTTGTGGGTTTTTTCTGTTAATTCTTCAACCCTTGTAGCTGTACAGACTTGCTCTTCCTTAGGATCCTAGAGATGTGTTTTTACAGCAATTGTTTGTTGATAACTCAAGAACAATTCCCTTCAAATCAACTGATGTTTACTTCAAACAATCCACCCAAGTTGTGTCTCTTCAATTTTCAAATTATGCTTGGTGCATCCAAACAAAAACTCACCAATCTAAAAAATTTTCAAACAATTGGTAGTAGGGAACCTCCATGAAATTAAACCATAAGCAATTTCCCCCACACTTAAAACTTTTTATCCATCTAGGGCAATCTATCAGGTTATCAACCAAACTCTTAATTGAATTAAGGCAAAGCAAAGTGACAAAAGATGAATTTTTGTTGAGTGAGTTATTCAACTAGAGTTTGGAAGAAAAGAAATCAAAGAATGGAGGAAAAATATCGTTCATCATATTCAAGCATGCACATGTTATTGTGATTTCAAAAGGAGAAAAGCAAGTTCTAAAGTTCAATTGTCATGAGTGCATATCACACAAGAAAAGAATAAAGTGTAGGTTTGTTGTAGTCCTCTCGAGGTAATTTGGCAATTAAACTTAATTGATCAAATTAGAATCCATCACCACAGTAATCAATATCATGCAAGTATAGAATTCAATCATGTCCAATGACTTAAAATGTGATGACCAAATTTAAGAAACTTTTACAATTCTCAAGGTATTACTAAGAAAAAACACATGGAGATATTTATTTTAAAAAAAAAACCCAATTGCAAGAAAAACTAATGAACTAAACAAACAAAAGCACACAAAAATATGTACAAGGCAACAGAGAAAAGGAACAAACTCTCCTTAAGTCGGGTAAGTCGGATCATGAAGCTTTGCTCTTTCCCCCTCCGTCTCTTCAACGCCTTCATAAAATTCTTGAGATAGTGTCCATTTACCTTGAAGGTCCTCCCTTTAGAAATCTTTTGTATCTCTACTACACCATAGGGGAAAACATGAGTAACATGATAAGGACTCCCACCTGGACCTCAACTTATCGCGAATTAGCCGGAGACGAGAATTATATACTAACACCTTGTCACCTACTTGAAATTACTTTCGCAAGATATGCTTGTCATGAAAAACCCTTATCTTCTCTTTGTAAATTCTGGAGTTCTCATAGGCTTCGAGCCGAAGCTCCTCCAATGCAACTGTAATTGCCGCCCAACCCTAGCTTGATCCATATCCAGGTTACAAGTCTTAACTGCCCAATATGCTCTATGCTTGATCTCTATTGGTAAATGACATGTTTTACCAAAAATAATCCTGTAGGGCAACATTCCAATAGGTATCTTGAAAATAGTTTGGTAAGCCCACAGAGCATCCTCCAACCTCTGACTCTAATCTTTCCTGTTTGGCCTCATTATTTTCTCCAAGATCTGCTTAATCTCCCTGTTCGAAACCTCTGCTTGTCCGTTTGTCTAAGGATGGTGGTAGGGAATAGATATTCTGTACATAACACTAGTTAACAGTAGAACCTTCATGTGTCTATTGTAGAAGTAGGACTCTTGATCATTGATGATCACCTTGGGTAAGCCAAACTTATAAAAGATATAAGACCTGACAAAATCTATGACAAGTGAAGAGTTATCAGTCCTAGTGGAGATGACCTCTACCTATTTTGAAACATAATCGATTGCCAAAAGAATTATATGTGAAACCAAAAGAAATAAAAAACCGACCTATAAAATCAATACCCCAAACATCAAATATCTCACAAAATAACATAGACTGTTGGGGCATTTCATTAGTACACCTAAGTTCTCAACCCACTGAAAACGTCAACATTTTCTATAAAACTCAAAGGCACCATGAAATAAGCTAAATCAATACAAACTAGCATCTAAGACTTTCCTAGCAGTTCTTTGTAGATCAAAATGTCCCCTAAAAGATAAAGAATAATAAAATATAAGTATATAGTGAAACTTATCATCCAGAATACATCGCCTAATCACCTAGTCGCTACAAAACCTCCACAAGTATGAGTCATCCCAAACATAATACTTAGCATCACTTTTCAATTTATTGACTTAGGCTTGTGTAAAGTGTACAGGCAAAGCTCGTGCGACTAAGTAATTCATGATATCTACATACCAACAGAGCTTACCTCGCAGCTGGAAAAATTACTCATCTAGAAAAGAATCTGCTATCAGTGTGAACTCAAGAATCCTCTCTATCCTGCTTAGGTGATCAGTCACCATGTTCTTCTTCCCGCTCCTATCGTGTATCTCCAAGTCGAATTCTTGGAGCAGAAGTATTTATCTGATTAACCATGATTTCACATCTGACTTTTTAAGGAGGAATTTTAACGCTGCATGATCAGGAAAAACCACCATATGAGAAGATAGTAAATATGATATGAACTTATCTAATGTAAAAATAATAGCTAAAAGCTCCTTCTCTGTGGTAGTGTAGTTGGCCTGAGTAGTGTCCAATGTCCTAGAGGCATAATAAAAGACATGAGATACTCCTTCCACTTTCTGCCCCAAAACCACTCCCACTGCAAAATCAGAAGCATCACACATAAGCCATAAGGCAATGACCAATTTAAAGGTCGGATGATAGGAGTAGTAGAGGTAAGGGCCTCCCTGAGTCGATCGAAAGCATCCCTGCATGATTGATCAGCAACAAGCATGACAGTGGAATAGCAATCCTACTAAAATCACCAATAAAGCACCTGCAGAATCTTGCATTGCCAAGAAAAGATCGAACATCCTGCACGCATACAGGATAAGGCAAAGATGAAATCAAATTAATTTTTGCAGGATCTACTTCAAATACCATCTTGCTAGGCAATATGACCTAGTACTATCCCTTGCTCAACCATAAAGTGACACTTCTCATAACTCAAGACCAAGTCAGTCTCAACACAACGATGCAGAATCCAAGAGAGATTATCTAAACATGCACCAAATTTTATCAACCCAGTTAAAAAAGGACCTAAATGGGTCAACCCACGTGGGCTGTGGGTCCAAGGCTAGTCGACTCATAGCGAGCTCGAGTTAACCCGCTGGTTGAAATTTTGTATGCTATATTGCTTTAGCTAATATGTATAAGTGTGATTTTAGGGTGTAATAATCAAATTCAATGGATTATAAGGAATTTTTCAATATTTTTTAATTTTTTTATTTTTTTGATGGGCAGGCTTACCTAATCCACAATGCACCTTGTGTTGGGCTGGATTGGGGATTTTCTAACCTGCTAGAATGACAGGTAGACCCACCCTGGCCTGACAGATGGATTTTTAATGGATTGACCCGCTCCGCCACAAGTCGACCCGTTAGACAGCTCTAATTCGACTAATAAGTGAGAAAAAGACACTTAGTTGAACTGCTCTTTTGGATCGATGAATTACTTTATTAAATTGTAGAAATCAATAGTTCCAATAGATATTTTATTTTTTAATGGGTCGACCCGCCTAACCCACAACCCATCTTGGATTGGGCTAGATTGGGGATTTTTCAACCTGTCAGGATGACAAATTGGCTTGCCTCGACTCGACAGATGAATTTTTGACAGATTGTCCCGCTTCGCCAGGGGCCAATCTGTTAAACAACTTTAATCCCACTAATAAGTGAGAAAAGACACTCAATTTAATTGCTCTTTTGGATCGAGGAATTACTTTCTTAAATTGCATAAATCAATAGTTTAAATAGATATTTGATTTTTTAAGAAAATTCTAAAAGAATTCCCAAAATTACAAATATTTTTATCATTTTAAATCAAAATTTATCTAATTAAAGAAGATTTTGACTATACCACAAAGTCATGTGCCACCATCTTTCACATTGAAAATGAATATTCTATCAATCATGAAATTGTGATCTAACAAAAAAAGGACAATGGTGATTTGTGCTACCATTTTTGTATTATTTTCTATGTTCTAAGGAATCGACTCATGGAATTATCAAATTTTAAAATTGCCTAGCATGTGACTAATGGTTGATGAGGTTAGGAATATCCAACAAAATTTTATTTTATAAAAGGGCGACATATAGAATTGCAACACATTTTGTATCGAGTTTGTCTTATTTAATCAAAATAACACATAGAGATGAATGTATAACACATTTTATTTTATTTTACACTGAGTTTGTATCAAATTATAAAAGGGAATGACTCTATGTTGGATATAAAAGTGATGGAGGATCCGAAGATTTTTATTACTAATTTTAATAATTTTTGAAATTTTTGATATTTAGAGTAGTTTTGAAAATTTTTATGTTTTTATTTTATGATTTTTAAGTCAGTTTAGAATTTTTAGGATTTCGAATCCATTAAAAAGATTTTCTTTTTATAAGGATTTTGTCTTTCTTTTATAAGTTAGGGTTTTGGGTCTATATAAACATCTTTTATGAGTTGATGCTTAGGGAGAAGAGATTTTTGGTTTAATAATATTTTCGACAGAGTCGTTTATTTTCCTATCTCCTGGTATTCTTCTGAATTGATAGGTTTTAGAAGATTATTTTAGGCGTTCACAGTCGAACCAACGGATACAATATTGCCCGCAAAATAATTACTATCCTGTCCGACATCAAAAAGTCATCTCAATTATATGAATATTCATGATAAAATAAAAAATTAAATGAAATAAATTCTACTTACTCGATTCAGCCTTTAATAGATCTAAATAATTCGAGCGCAATTTTAATGGGATGGAATTTTACGATCTCATTAGCTTAGAAAGGTGTACTTTTGTATTTATAGAACACATGTTTCCTCACCCAAAAAAATACAATATTAAATAAAATTGATGGAAAATATCATAAAAATATCAAACAAAAATAGGGACGGCAATAAGGAATGGAAAGAAAATTAGGAAGAATGATGATATATAGTATCAAGATTTAAAATATTAATGCATGTTAAGTTTTCAATTTTTGATAGGTCTTTTTTTCATTGAATAAAGGTTGGAGCTCAAGGAATTTATTGTGTTGGAAATTTTAGTGGAATGATCGAATCAAGGTGACCTTCTAAGCAAATAGGCTAATAGAGCAAGCTATGAACCAACATCACAAATTTCACATTCCTATATGTTAGGAAAAAAAGCAAGTTATAGGAGTTGCAATTGCATGCTTGGATAATCCTTTTGACTTTTCTCAATACAAGAAAATTCTATATTTTTTATGTTAGGTCACTACTTGAATAATGCATGTATATGTGTCCTTCACATGAATTAGAGAAACAATTTTAATAATCAAAATGGTGCTCAAGTTACACAATGATTTTAATTATGTTCTAAGATGTTACGAGATACAATAATTCAAATATATAATTTGCATAAAGATAATAGACTTACACAATGCTTTTGTACAATACGTTTATCCGAATTACTAACTCTAACAACCATCGTTTATTTCTCTTGTTATAATCAAAACATTGCAAACAATTCAAGAAATAATCAATAGTGTGTTGCATGCAAATACATTAAATTAAAGTAAAATCTTCGAGAATAATAATTATATACTCATAAATGAATTC
>NW_027432417.1:0-6432 GCF_044706935.1 Curcuma longa
TCATCCTGGCGCCGGGGAGTCCCCGGACGGCCACTCCGACGCTCAAGTCAGCCCAATCAGGAGGAAGAAGATGAACAGTAAAGAGAAATACTGTCATAAAAATCCTGTAATAAATAGAAATGCTCAGCTTATAAAAGATAAGGAGAATGAGAGAGAGGGAGCGGAGCCCGGAGAGCGGAGCTTAGAGCCGCCAGCGAGAGAGAGAGATCCCCCTTCTTTTCGAATACCTTCTTCCTCCTTTATACATCAAGAGCTCCCTTGAAAGTATGACCAGTTCTGACAAAGCATGGTCTTGAGAAGACAACCAATCACATCCGCATTTAATGCTTGGTTAGGTTATTCATTGGAGAGAGAGAGAGCGTCCTGACAAGTGACCTCTCCCATTAATGCTTGACACAGTTGTTTAATAATAGAGAGAGAAGGTCCTTTCTGAAAAGTCACATCCTTCTGACAAGGCATGTGGTCCTTAAGAAGATCTTGATAAGACCTTTCTTGGTATGATATGATATGAATGGAGGCTGGGTTGTGCCGAGTGAAATTGGCAGAATTGGGCTAAGTGTTGAGTGGCCTGGGTGGAGCTGCCGGATGGCAGTGCTGAGCTGCCGGGTAGCAGTGCTGAGCTGCCGGGTAGCAGTGCTGAGCTGCCGGGTAGCAGTGCTGAGCTGCCGGATAGCAGTGCTGAGCTGCCGGATAGCAGTGCTGAGCTGCCGGGTAGCAGTGCTGAGCTGCCGGATAGCAGTGCTGAGCTGTCGGGTAGCAGAGCTGAGCTGCCGGATGGCAGTACTGAACTGCGCCATACCGACTGGGCAGAACTGAACTATGCCGAGCCGAATGGACAATTTGACTTCTTTCGGCCTTTAGGGATAGGCCGTAACGAGAGCCGATCGAACCCCTGGGTGAGACCCGGATCAGACTTGAGTCAAGTCTGGGTCCTCCAGAATACTCACCGGAACATAAGCCTCCCCGCTAGTCTAGTCGAAGGAAGCATGAGTCTGACTGACTAGATTAAAGTGCGAGTGAACCCGAGCCAGCCCGATATATGCGGCGGGGTTTATATCTGAGGTGACGGCTATTTAATGATGAGACTAAGAGAGAGAGAGAGACAGGACTTCGAGAGACGCAGGACACGGTAGAGATAACTGACTAAAGTAGTTGGTACGGAGCCAACTGACTTGAGGAGTCGGTATGGAGTTGGCCGAATGCGGAGGAGTCGAAGTCGGACTAAGGAGGAGTCGGAGTCGGACTAAGGAGGAGTCGGAGTCGGACTCGGACTAAGGAGGAGTCGGAGTCGGACTAAGGAGGAGTCGGACTCGGACTAAGAGTCGGACTAAGGAGGAGTCGGACTCGGACTAAGGAGGAGTCGGAGTCGGACTAAGGAGGAGTCGGAGTCGGACTAAGGAGGAGTCGGAGTCGGACTAAGGAGGAGTCGGACTCGGACTAAGGAGGAGTCGGAGTCGGACTCGGACTAAGGAGGAGTCGGACTCGGACTAAGGAGGAGTCGGAGTCGGACTCGGACTAAGGAGGAGTCGGAGTCGGACTAAGGAGGAGTCGGACTCGGACTAAGGAGGAGTCGGAGTCGGACTCGGACTAAGGAGGAGTCGGAGTCGGACTAAGGAGGAGTCGGACTCGGACTAAGGAGGAGTCGGAGAGTCAGCCATGATGAGCGGCGACTAGGCTTAGTGGGGAGTCGGCCATGATGGGCGGTGACTCGGCTTGAAAGGTTCGGCGCTTGTGTTACATGGCTAGTCACGTTGCTTTGTCTGATGTTGCATGGCTTGTATTTGCGCATGGCTTGCATGCATTTGTATTGCATGAAGGCATGTGGCCTGACTCGCCACCTACTCCATTGTGTCCATCTGGCGTTTAAATCTCCATTGAGTCAGCCAGGGCGAGCTGGTCATCGATCAGCCGGCTAAAGTTAGGCGATGGAAGAAATAACTTGTATTGGACTGTCCGCCGAGCACTCGGCCACCAGGGGTGCTCAGCGTCGGCCATCGAGGGCGGTCAGCGAGTCTGGAAGGTCGGCAACAACGCGGAAGACGGCAGCCGGGCCGGTGTCTCCCGCGGCGACTGCAGACTTCGACAGCTTAGGTGGTCGTATTTAATCCAAATACCAGGCTGGGAGGGGTGTAGGAGCTTGTTTTGAGTAAGCAGAGTCGACGACGTGTAGCAGTCGACAACGCGTAGGAGTCGGGAGCTTGGGTCCTACGGTGTCAGCGAAGGTTACGGTGTAGTTACAGCGGGCCGAGTCCCGGAGGACTCCGGCGACGCGTGCCGGTCCCATGTATCAAGCAATAGGGGGGAAAGGTGGCTTGAGCAGATGGCGGCTAGGGCGTGAAGGCAGCCGCCCGTCTTCTGAGGTCACGCGTCGAGCATAGCAGACTCTGGCACGTGCGCGAAGACGGCTACAGCCGGCCTTCGTAGAGGACTCGGGTGCGTAGGCTGCACGTTGAGAGCTGGCACAGAGGAAGTAGGGTGCGCGTGGCCAGCGCGCATTGGGAACTTGCGAAGTGATGCGGCAATAGCGAGACCTTGACCTAACGTAGTAAAGCTACGTGTTAAATGGAGTAGAGTTTAGGAATGACCCACTTGTGGGCCCACCACCATAACTCAATAATAAAATTAGCTCTCTATTTATTTATCAAGTTTGACCAACGTAGGAGTTGGTATCAGATAGGTAGCTTCATCAGTTAGTCCTTCGCCGACATATCTGTATATAAGCTCGGTAGTGAGCACGTGGTTCAAGGAGTCAAGAATTTGGCAGCACCCGTGTATTGGACAGTAGACTCGGGAAGTTAATGAATGGCACCGTGCCCTGCCTTGTGCTAAGTGACACGGGCACTCGGAAGAGCGATGTGTGGTCGAGCATGGCGGTAGACAGCGACAAAAGCGGTGCGCGCATATCACGTGGAGGACTCGAGAAGTCGGCGTGCCACACTCGAAGGAGTCGGCAATAGGCGAGGTCTGGAACTCGGTAGCCACACGCAGCGGACTGCCGAGACGTGGACTGGGCAGGTGTAGGGCGCGAGTAGATTAGGAAGGCGTCGGCGAGGCTTGTGCACAGGCTGGTGGTCGAACCGCGTATTGAGCACAGTCAGTCTCGGTCGATACGCAGTAGGGAGGTCGGCAGCTCAGCGTGGAGCCGGGCGAGCCCGGTCGCGCATCTTGCGCCGGAAGGGAAGCAGTGGTGAGTTCGGAGTCGGCAAGTGCAGTAAGCAGCGTCACTTGACAGTGTACAACAGTGGAGTATCTCCGAAGGAGTCGGCCAGCGTTACACGACGAGGTCAGTAAGCTTGGGAGGTCGGCAGCGAAGTGGAGCTTGTAATCGAGGCAAGGAGTCGGCAGAGCCTGACCACCCTTGGTTGTTGACGCTAAACACCCTGGTGGCCGAGTGGTCAGCGAGCCGCTCCGCCTGTCGCGTGTGCGCCCCCGACTCCATGTGTCCACTGATGATATCCCGAGTCCTCTACGTTTCGTGTTATGGGGTTTTTAACATTAATCAGAAGGAATATTTCTCCAGGGGAGGCCAAAAGGAGGTTTTTCAACCTTTTCACACTTCTGAACCATTGACTTTCAAGGAAGATTAAATGGTGGAATATGACGTGTTACACGTAGGAGTAGACAGGCGTGAGAGCTGGCAATGCCGAGAGGCACGAGTGTGGTGGCATGGTGGTGTGTCGGGTTTTCGGCGAGGACTCGAGCCCGATCTCTTTACAGCCCGACATGATGATACCGGGCCGACTTGATCAGATGAAAAGATTTGAGAGCTTAAGCTACTATGATGAGAGTGGTGCACGTACTTCGCATGCCGGACTCGGGAAGCTGGTATCTCTCAACAGTAAAACCAAGAAGGAAAGTTATAATTTTGAGTATGTTGCTTGCCAGGTGTTGTATGCTAGGCATGTTTGCTTACTTTGTGTTGTGACTTGCCTTTGCATGTTAGGCACGTGGCTCGCTTAGTGTTGTGGTTTAGAGACTTGGATGAGTGATTGAGCAGCCTGGATAAGTGACAGAGTGGACGGATTGTCAAAGTCGCCGAGTGGCCATGTGGCCGAGTCGACAGAGTTGTCGAATAAGGCTGAGTGAGGCTGCCTAGAGTGGACAGAGTGCAGAATTGCAGAGTCGCAGAGTGCAGAGTTGCCGACTGACTGAACAGAGTGGCCAACTGGCCGCAGTATAGCCGACTGACTGAGCGGAGTGGCTGAATGACGGAGCGGAATGGCCGACTGGCTGAGCTGACAGACTTTGTTGTGGCGGGCGCTAGTGGTCCGTGACCACCGGGAGTAAGCTCGGCCCTCACTGGAAGGGGAGGTTGAGCCCTGAAAAGGACATTTGTTGATTGGTCCGTGACCACCGGGAGTAAGCTCGACCTTCACTGGAAGGGGAGGTTGAGCCCTGAAAAGGACATTTGCTGATGGAGCTAGTGGTCCGAGACCACCAGAGTTTAGCTCGACCTTCACTAGGAGGGGAGGTTGAGCCCTGTAAAAGGACATTTGTTGATGGAGCTAGTGGTCCGAGACCACCAGAGTTTAGCTCGACCCTGACTAGGAGCGCGGGGGAGGTTGAGCCCTGAAAAGGACATTTGCTGATGGAGCTAGTGGTCCGAGACCACCAGAATTGAGCTCGACCCTGACCAGGAGGGGAGGTTGAGCCCTGAAAAGGACATTTGCTGATGGAGCTAGTGGTCCGAGACCACCAGAATTGAGCTCGACCCCGGCTGCAAGAACGCGGGGAGGTTGCGGTTGCGGTAGAGAGATGCCCTGTAAAAAGCATATGCGTCAGGACCAGAATACGATGTAGTCATGTGTACCAGGATTGCTCCTTTTGACATATAGACGAAGCTGTTGCGCTGAGAAGATCGGCGAGCTGTAGGCTAAGCCATTGAGAGGTCAGTCAAGATGCTGAGGAGCTCAGCGACATAGTGAGGAGGTCCGCTGAAATATTGAGGAGCTCAGCCAAGGTGGATTTTGTGAAGGGTCAGGCTGGAGCGAAGGGCTGGTGTTGCGAGGCCGCATAAGGCGAAGTTGCGAGCTCAGGGCTCAGTGCTCCTGGCTTGTCGTAAGGCGAAGTCCGCGGCTGTGGAAGCGTGGGGGAGGTTGAACCCGGAACGGAGCAATAGCTGTAAGAGGAGCAGGGTATGACGCAACAAGCGTGGAGCTGGAGCGTGGGCTGCTTCCGTGAGACAACAACAGCGGCAGCCACCAGGCGGTGATACTCCTCTTGAATTACAGTGATGTGTGAGCAGGTCCGGCGAGGTTGTCCACCAGCACGTCTCAAGGCAGGGCAATTTGTGTTCCCACAGACGGCGCCAAAATATGTTCCTGTTGAGATCGGCTTCCGGACGCGCCGCCGGACCAGTCAGCATGCAGGGGAAGAGAGGGGGTTGCATCCGCCGGAGAGGGCCTCCACACCGAGGAAGGAGAGAAGATCAGCCACCTGGAGGCCCTGAAACATCACCGGAGAAAGAGGTCATCCTGGCGCCGGGGAGTCCCCGGACGGCCACTCCGACGCTCAAGTCAGCCCAGTCAGGAGGAAGAAGATGAACAGTAAAGAAAATACTGAAATACTGTAATGAAATGCTCAGCTTATAAAAGATAAGAAGAGTGAGAGAGAGGGAGCGGAGCCCGGAGAGCGGAGCTTAGAGCCGCAAGAGAGAGAGAGATCCCCCTCTTTTCGAATACCTTCTTCTCCCCTTTATACATCAAGAGCTCCCTTGAAAGTATGACCAGTTCTGACAAAGCATGGTCTTGAGAAGACAACCAATCACATTCGCATTTAATGCTTGGTTAGGTTATTCATTGGAGAGAGAGAGAGCGTCTTGACAAGTGACCTCTCCCATTAATGCTTGACACAGTTGTTTAATAGAGAGAGAAGATCCATTTCTGAAAAGTCACATCCTTCTGACAAGGCATGTGGTCCTTAGAGATAAGACCTTTCTTGTATGATATGATATGAATGGAGTGGGTTGAAGGGAGAGTGGGCTTGGCAGAATTGGGCTAAGTGGCCTGGGTAGAGGTGTCGGATGGCAGTGCTGTGCTGCCGGATGGCAGTGCTGTGCTGCCGGATGGCAGGTAGCATGGGCTGAGGGGCAGAGCTGAGCTGCCGGATAGCAGTGCTGAGCTGCCGGATGGGCTGAGGGGCAGAGCTGAGCTGCCGGATGGGCTGAGGGGCAGAGCTGAGCTGCCGGATGGGTTGAGGGGCAGAGCTGAGCTGCCGGTTAGTAGTGCTGAGGTGCCGGGCCGAATGAGCCAAGTCCTAGAGGGGGGCTATAACACCCATGTGGCCGAATGGGCTCGGAGACGCGACCGAAGGGATAATTTGACTTCTTTAGGCCTTTAGGGATAGACCGTGACGAGAGCCGATCGAACCCCTGGGTGAGACCCGAATTAGACTCGAGTCAAGTCTGGGTCCTCCAGAATACTCACCGGAACA
>NW_027432418.1:0-2044 GCF_044706935.1 Curcuma longa
TGATGTGCGTAGGATGTATACATGTATTTATGCTTTATTTGCACATCTTTCTGGATTTATCGCTTAATTCTTGTGTACATTGCATCCCATATTCATGCATTTAGGCACATATCTTACATTTCCTAGTTCGGAGATCTGCTCGTGCTTTTACATGTTTCAGGGTGAAAATGGAGCAAAAACGGGCAAAACGGAGCATCATTGAAGACAAGGCAAGACAGGGCCGTGCCTCATAGGCACGGCCGTGTCTCTCAGACCTCCTGGCCGTGTTTCAAGGGCACGGGCGTGTGCCCAAACAGAAGATCAACAAGCCAGGGCCGTGCCTCACAGGCACGGCCGTGCCAAAATCCC
Source organism: Curcuma longa (assembly GCF_044706935.1). Taxonomy (NCBI): domain Eukaryota; kingdom Viridiplantae; phylum Streptophyta; class Magnoliopsida; order Zingiberales; family Zingiberaceae; genus Curcuma; species Curcuma longa. The sequence goes on from NW_027432418.1 coordinate 349, forward strand.
CCAAAACAGCAGCCAGAGGCCGTGTCTCAAAGACACGGCCGTGCTTCAGATCAGAGACCAGACAAGTCATGGCCGTGCCTAAAAAGCACGGCCGTGTCTCCATCCAGAGGGAGCAGCAGCTGTTGGCCGTGCCCTCCAGGCACGGCCGTGTGCCAAAACAGACGGGTCACTGCAGCTGGCCGTGCCTCAAAGACACGGCCGTGTCCAGCAAATGAGAAGAAGACAGTCTTTGGCCGTGCCTAATAGGCACGGCCGTGCCTTCATACAGAGGGAAGCCAAGTCTGGACCGTGCCCCAGAGGCACGGCCGTGCCCCAGAACAGAGGCTTCACAGCTACAGGCCGTGCCCCCCAGGCACGGCCGTGCCTCTTCCTGTGCCCGACGCCAACACAAGGCCGTGCCTCCCAGGCACGGCCGTGTGCACGGGGGCGTGCTGCTTCCGTGACCTGCACTATAAATAGGTCCCTATTGAGACCTAGGAAAGGGGGGAGACCTTGGAGAGCCACCGGAGTTGTTCTAGAGCCGCCGACGCCTGTTTCGGAGGGAGATTCGACGATCCATCACCGATCCGACTGCTCCAGACCATCTTCATCCCATCTACGCCGAGATTTCACTCCGAGGAAGAAGATAAGTCTAGTTTCCTGCATTTCTTTGTATATCTTTGGGAACGAGATGTACTCTTTCTTTCTTTTGGATTGTAATCTCCACGTTATGGAGTAGATTCCCTAGATTCTAGGATGTAGGATAAATCAGATGTAATGGATGATTGTATTTGGATTTGATTAATCTACCGTTTTCTATGATATAACTGTGTATTGTCTTGTGGATTTTATACTTGTGCTTGATGATAAATTGTGTGTGTGTGAATCCATGAGGGTAGGGATTTATTATGTATTGGGGAATCATTAGGCCGTACACCGGGGCGCTCTGTGACAGGGGGAATGCCTTGAACCGGGCGAGTTCCGAGGGGTTTCCTAATGCGTAGTCAAATTCCTATGAGGGATAGTTAGCGGTCATTCGTTATTGGGGAGAGATCCGTAAAAAGATATCCTGTGACAGGGGATAGGGTTCTTTTAGTATTCCGGGGCGCCTGAGTGACACGGGAATGCCTTGAACCGGGCTTCTAGAACCATTTCGAACCAATAGCAAGTGACGTAAGAACACCAATGAATTATTTCGAGGATACCTGACGAGGTTGAATTGGATAAATTGGTTAACATCTCTACAATTGAGCAATTATTGAGGAAAGGTAGAGGATCCAGGTCAATCAATCCATTCTCTGAGGAGTCCGAAATCCTAGGATCGTTCCACCACACAGTGTCACAGTCGATCCCTTTCTTCGAAATCTAGGATAACGTACCTTAGAACACTCCCATCTCCCCCACACAACTCATGCTCAACATTCTCTCCACCTTTTTGTGCTAGGTATAGTAAGTAATTCCACGGTCCCTGTGGATTCGATCTTTTTATTACTTGACGACATTCCGTATACTTGCGGAACGCTATCGGATGGAGTGTCACCTGAAGACATAAGTGGAGATGTGGATAGTCATCCAGATGGGATTCACAATCCCGTCTGACAATGTCGATTTACCATTTACTTGCGAAAGGTGGGACGCGACCACAAGGAAGAAGATCGAAGGCGGACGCAAAAGCGACTCAAACACTCTAATGTAGGCCGACCAAGGAAGAACTGAC
>NW_027432419.1:0-1703 GCF_044706935.1 Curcuma longa
TGTTCCAAAGATCCTTGACACTTATGGATGGCCCGACAGTCTCTCACTACAAGAAAAAAAGGATTTTCCGGCGGTTTAAAAATCGTTTAGCGGCGGTTTGGAACCGCCGCAAAACCATTTCCCGGCGGTTTACCAAACCACCGCGGATAACGGTGTCGTTAAACCATTTAGCGACGGTTTTAGAGAACCGCTGGAATAACCGCCACTAAAGTAGATTTCCCGGCGGTTTTTTTGCGGCGGTTCGAAATAATTTCCCGGCGGTTTGTTTAGTGGCGGTTAGAAATGATTTCCCAGCGGTTGTTTTTTGCGGCGGTTCAAAATAATTTCCCGGCGGTTCTTTTACCGGCGGTTCGAAATACTTTCCCAGCGGTTTCCCAAAACCACCGCGAAATGGTTTCCCGGCGGTTTGCTAAAACTGCCGCGAAATAATTTTCCGGCAGTTTAAGCTTTGAGTGTGCAATTACAGAATTTTCAGCATGCGATGATTTTTATAAATAAATAAAAAAATTATACCAAAAATTGTAATAAATAGAAAATTTTACTTGTATTAATTTCTTGCAAAATTAGTGAACAAATATGAGTCATTACACACGGATATCAAAGTTGTCAGATGTCAAATACAGTGAATTTAGGTTAAAAAAATTGAAACTTTGCTTGGTTACAAAAAAACTAAAAAATCTCTCTAGCTTTCTCAGATGTCAAATCCTAGAAATAGATCCCTCGCTTTTCCTTCAACCAGGTTGCAAATTCGTTGCTTTTTGCAAAGTAGTCATCCTTGGAGAGCTCTTCAAACTTGTAAAGTAGTCATGCCTACACAAGTACAAAAAAAAAATTAGAAGAGACAAACTATAACCTAAAGATCACTGAAATGAATGCTATTGTTTATCACAAAATTATGGACATTCCGTTGACACTACTAAGAACAAACAAACGTGTCAACAATAAAAAACTCTACAGCAACATGAACTTGTAAATCTGGAACTTCTAAAAGATAAATCAAGTAAAGCTAAAACAAGTAGGAGGATTGTAAACAGGTAAGAAACAAGACATATCATTCAAGGTTACACCTAAACAAAGTCCATAAGTACAAAGTTTTGAAAGATAAGTTAATCAAGGTTAAGAATTTGTGAAGCATGATTTCAAACTAGATAAAATGATATATTTGCTGAAAGTTAAAACCTACTAATCAGATGAACACATGAGCCAATTAAACTGAAAGAATATTAAAGAGCCAATTACAAAAATTTTACTCCATCAAAGCTTCTCCAACAAACAAATTCACTCAGTCATAAATGAAGATATTATGATGATTGTCATAAAATAAAAAAATGCAGAATATGAAACCTATAATGTTAGACAATTGAGACGTACACATTACACATTTCAGCCCAAGGTGTTTATGCAACTTTGGTTTTGGTGATCGTAGTATTTACCATTGAAGTTTTAATTATGCATCTATTGATCTAACATTAAGCTGTGGTAGCTAAGCACGCCCATGCGATATCTTGATTAACCTCCAACAGAGTGTATCAAGCCAAGTTTCTCAATCATCTTGATCTAAACATGACTGATGAACCAAGATCAAAATCTAATCAAGTTTCAATGGAAGGAGAAAAAAACCAAAAAATAACCCGGTATTATTCAACATATGGCATATGATGCAAAATTAAACTAAGGCAAAGGTAGAGAAGCAACCCTATATA
>NW_027432420.1:0-4921 GCF_044706935.1 Curcuma longa
TCTCTATCACAGTGGCGGAGTAGTGGCTGGAATAGTAGCATCAGGCTTTTAGACTCCTCTGCTTTCCGGTGCGTAGGCAGAATAAGTATTGCGCATTACTGTAATTATAAAAAATTAATGCTTTTCTTGTTCTTCTTCGTTTCCAGTGGCCGCTCTGTGAATGTGCAGCAGTAAAGAAGTCTTTCCTTTCTTCTAGTGCCTAATTAGCACGTTTTGGTGAATCACAGCGCGTTTATTGGTAAGTTTCTCCTCTCTTCTTTGGAACGGGTGCCGCAAGAAGAAGTCATCACAAGAAATTGGGAGTACGGTTTGTAGGATGTATTTGGAAGTGGAGTAGAGAAACTGACATCTGATTGGACGGAGGATGGTGTTTGATGACATTCAATCCTAACATATTAATGAGCTTATGCGAATCCTTGTATTGTTTTTGGTGTTCAAGTTGATGAATTCTTGATGAACAAGGTTGAGAGAATGATTGTTAGTGCATTGAGGGTGGGTGTGATATTTGGGCCAAAAAAGAAGGATTTGGGTGATTGTTGGTGTGAGAGTCGATAGGCTTATTATGCTTGTAAGGTGGTGAGTTTGGATAATTGTGAGAGTCAAAGATGGGTAATTGTTATGGCGATTTGTAATCTGATATCATCAACCATTGTGATTGCTTGCAGAGATGGAATCCAGTTCCAAAGCTGAGGAAGATGTCGGCTATAGCAGCATAACAACCAAGAAAGCCCAACTTCAATCTATGCTTTCAACTCTCCTGGATGATCCAATTCTGGCAGATGTTTCGAAGAAACCTACCCTTGTAGATGTTGACACCTTGATAAACTTGGAGCTAGGCAGTGCAATGAAGATAACTATAGTTAAGATGGACAATACCTCATTCGGTATGAAAATGACTTGCATTAAGATGGATATTAGTATTAAGGTACCTTAGAATTTGATTTGAATTGCATGTGTGTAGATTTACCATTGAAGTAATTGAATCCCATCTAACTGTAGGCTATAGATACTCTACGATAATGTTACTGCAATGTTTAGGGAAGGTTGAGGCTTGCAATATTGTTATAGTTGTAGAAGGATTAAGTAATGAGTCATACCATAAAACTTTAAAAAAAAAACCCATCAAGAATAAGGGGTGGACATTTGAAAAAAACATGTGTTTTTATGTACATGACAAATCATATATGATAGTTCTTTAGCCATTAAAGTGATTACTTTGTCTGTTTTGAAGATGTTGCTGTGCTGAACTCTGCTACCGTTAAGGATTTGAAATTAGCAATCAAGAAGAAAATAAATGAGATGGAGCAAACAACAATGGGTCATCGCCACATTTCATGGTATTCTTATGCTCTCACTTGCTCATGCTCTTCTAAAGATTTCAGTGAAACATATAACTTATTGTGAATATAACAATGCATGCAGACTAGTTTGTGAAAATTTGACCTTTTCGCGCACTAATTTTAGTTGCAAATTACAATATATTTGTTTATTTCGAGTAATAATATAACTTATTAACCACACTTTTTTCTAGTTCTGAGTATGTCTCAAATTGTAAGAATGTTGTTACTTCATTGTTCATTTGTGAAAATATAGCCCTCATGCACATAGAACCCATTGGATTTGTTGAATCCCATTGTTTTCTCATCTCTGCTAGTATTCCTTTAGTTATTAGTGTGTGTGTGTGTTATCTCACTATTCATTTACTACAAGACAAATAGTTTTCATTGGACTTGTCATTCAAATATATAGAAGAGTAACTTCTTAGTAATGAGATAAAGAAATGAAGGAAAAAAATCAATAATGATTTGCAAGTCAAACAATGCACTTAAGTGCCTGATATGATTCCTTAAGAATGCTATCACTGTTGATGACCTTGTCATTGATTCAGTAACAAAAATTATCAACATACTTAACCTAAAAAATAGCACATGAAATAGGCGCTGAGGAACATTAATTGACACCTTTGATGATTTCTACCTAGCTAGTTATCTTATCTTGCCTAAAATACATTAACATTCAGACACCTTGCTGTTACTTGCATCATTCAGATTGTTTAAAAAAAACACCCAAGGCTGAAACACGTAATTCTTAAATCCTAATTTAGCAATCTTTTAAGGAACAATATTAGTGATGTAAGGATCTTGTGGTGGCAAATTGTTGGCATTAACAACTGATTTCATTTTTTGTCTTTATTCTCTAATATCCTATTTAAAGTTCTCTAATAAAACAAGATAAAATTTATTTAAATATAAATGATTTTAATTTTTACTCATATAGCCGACCCACTTAGTGGGACAAGGCTTGGTTGTTGGTTGTTGTTGTTGTTTAGGTTTTTCTTCAATACAAATTATTAATTTTTCTTTGAACTTCTAAGGTTATTGGTTTAGTATCTTGAAAACAAATTGTCATTGACCATTTTGCAGACAATTTGATTTTAGAGACAAGACTATTGTAAATTTAAGAATATTAGAATTGCTCTTGATATAGCATTCAATAAGATCAAAATAGCTTTAAAGAAAATGAACTTAAGCAAAAGTACACTGCCAAATGATATTATGATTGAATATTGGATGAGTTTGAGAAATCAAGTTGTAAATTTGTTAACTATTAATTGAAATTTTAAGGCTTAAGAAGATGGTCAAATATTAGAGATTTATTTTAGTACTATTTATAGAACATGAAGGTAATGTACAATATTGTTCTAAATATAAAAGTAGTAAATTGATCATTCACATTTCCATATCATGTTACAATTGATATAATTTAACATAGAGCTAAATTGAGTGATTAAACTATAGTTAACCCTAAATAGTTGGGACAAATACCACTTGATAATGACGATGATATATGCAGTCCTTTTTAAGTTGACAAAATTGCACAAGCACAGGAAGTTTGCTAGTGCATATTGACAAGCTGTCTGCATAAGTTTCAGAACTGGCTCATTTGTTGTGGCAAGAGGCATGTCTGGGCTAACTTTGAACTGGCTCATTTGTTGTGGCAGGAGGCATGTCTGGGCTAACTTTTGTCTCTCTCATCAAAATGAAAAGCTAGTTGATGATAATTCTGTGCTTAGTGAATATGGCGTAACCAATAATTCCAAGGTAAACTAGTTTTAAACCTTCTATTTATATACTAGTTTTCTTTGTCATTTCTGAACAGATAATTGTGAAATAGCTTCAACCACTGTAACATGGTTGACAAAAGAAATTGTCGGAGAACTAGGATTGTCAAATAGAAAACTGAAAAGATTGTTGAAGATCAAATTGCAGTAGCAGGAATTCAATAACTTACAAATAATAAACATAGAAGGTCTGCGGCAGGTTAAAATCTGGACTGTGTAGGATAATATAAAACATGAAGTAAAATGCTGCAGAAAGGGTCCCTTTTCTCTCAAGTAAAGGTTCATTATTCATGTGTCTCCATTATATATATTAACTATTCTGAACTTGAAACATCCCTAGAGCTGTTACTTTCTCTGTTACATGATATGTTTATTTTGGCAATAAAATAAAAGTATTCTCTTTGGTCTCGTAGATGTAGAAATGGTTTCCAGCTCCAATGTTTGTTCTATAAGACTGGGAAGAAGGCAAATAAACTTTAAATCCAGGAGAAAGGACCAATTCATGATCATTAGTGGTTCATTTGGTGACCAAAGTCGACTCTTTCTACAGAAAGGACCAATTCTTTTCTTTTGCTTTTCTCATGCAGGTACATTTTTTCCCTTTGTCGCATCCAGGGCGACCCAGAAACATTCTAAGGGAAGGAAACACCGTTTCTTTCATGGTCTCAGTAAAAGGTTATAGCTCCACCACGAGCTCCTACTATTTACAGGGTGAGGTTTCGGATACTGTCTTCTTCTTTATGGTATTTTGCAGTTTTAGTTACCGATAAATTGATAATGATGACAGTTTTAATGTGAAGATACTTGATTATGTTAGATATTTCTTTCTCGGGTACAGAACTGTTTTCTAAAAATTTGTTTAAGACTGTCAATTATTTTAGCGAATTAATAAGTAAAATTTCTTTCTCGGGTACAGAACTTTGTTGATATTTTATTATTTCTAAATATACCAAATATAAATATACTCTTACATAATATAGCAAAGATAGATTATGACTAATAATAATTTTTTTTTATAGATTTGGTATAAGAAAAATATATAAATAAATATTTTAAATAGAAAAAATATAATAGAAATGAGGTTATAATTATTTTTCTAATAAATAAAAAATATTAATTAATTCTAAATTATTAAATCATATAAATAAAATTTAAAATTTATTATAAATATAATAATCTTAAATATGTTTTTTGAAATTTATTTCTAGTTTAACTCTAAATTATGCAATTTTTTTATTTAAAGAATCATAAATCACAATGATACTTGAAATATATTTTTTAAAACTCAGTATCATATTAATGTTGATTTTGAAATCCAATACTACGAAATCAAAAATAAATAATTTATAAAAAAATTTATTTGATATTTAAAGATATATATTAAAATATTAAAAAATAATAAATCTTATACAGATATAAAAACTCTAGCACAAGCGGAGGCGTCAGAAGTGGAATGACAGCTTCCCTGTTTCTAGCTGTTGCTTGTTCTCATCCTGACTATTAGAGCATCCGTGTTATAATATTAAAAAAATAAAAAAAAAACATGCGGTGGGCCAGATTTCTAAGCTGTTGCTTGTTCTCATCCTGACTATTAGAGCATCTGCAACTTTTACCATGTTATAACATTAAAAAAATAAAAAAAAATACATGTGGTGGGCCAAGTCGAGAGGCTGTGCCCATCTCACTGCACATGAACGCGTTCAAAATATTGAACACATTCATGTGCCATGTCATTTTTTTCTCTCTCTTAGAGTGTTGTTAACGCCGATTAATGTAGCATTGCGGATGCTATTAACTGCA
>NW_027432421.1:0-2716 GCF_044706935.1 Curcuma longa
CCAAGAAGATAAATAGCCCCTTTGGCGTAGACTAACTGTATATAATATAAGATAAGTACCTCTGCTACGCAGAGGCATATAAATAGCCAAAGGGGCTATTTACGACTAAGTAGACTAATCCGCCTGTATATAATATAAGTACCTCTGCTACAACTTACTAGATTTTTGGGGCCCAATATAAAAGTAAGTAAGTTAGTCGAAAATAGACCCAAAGGCTAAGGAGATAAATAGCCCCAAAGGCGTAGACTAACTGTATATAATATAAGATAAGTACCTCTGCCACGCAGAGGCATATAAATAGCCTTTGGGTCTATTTTCGACTCACAAAGAGGCATAGCTGAGGTCTTTATATTATAGTAAGGCGGTTTATTCTACACTACGAAAGATCTACTTACTCTATTTCGGCCCTCGGCCCTTGACTCTGACTTTTCTTTGAGTTAGACGCGTCGTTATCACTCGCACCGCTCCGTGGGGGTAGGCTTTATTCAGGAATTTATTATAGTATGGAAGTCCACACATTCCGTTCTACGTCCGCTAACCAATCGGGAGAATTCTCTAATGTACTTTGCTTCTAAAAGCTTGTCAACTTCTCTCCAGAGAATCTTTGCAGACGTCGTTGGATGCTCACATAGACCATTCCATCCTCATAGTAAAGGAAATGCAGCCTTCTTGATAGCTTCCGACCGACATCTTAGATAGACAAGACTTTCACTATGCTTCTCAGACGACTGGAGTGCCACAGGGAAGCCCTCTCTCGCCAATGCTCATGAACATCTATTCCAGTCCAGGATCAAGGCCTTTCTTGAGACGGAGGAAGGGGTTCGGATTTTATATTTATTTTAGGCGATACGCCGATTACTTTCTCATCGGCATACTAACTAAGGCCCACTCCGACCAAGTCACCGACCGCTTTATGTCCCTCTGGCCTTCACTTTACGCTCATTCGGGGGATTGACTACCTCTGATTCTGAGGTCAAACATTGCACTTATTAAGAACTCGCCCTTTGGGCTAAATTGGCGACTAGAGAACTCCGCCGATGCATTGAATAAGCTCCAGTCTTGCATTCCTACGTCCGGAATGCGTAAGCTGTCCAGTATTAGATCCTGCATTTCTTAGCTTCAAGTGTGGAGGACCATTCCCGATGGTTTCTAAGTCGTGGGATCATGTAAGCGGCAAGCGCGGGATCAACTACTACTTATATAAAGCAAAAAATGTAAGCAGTTCATAGAAAAGCTATTATTCTTAGCAGATCGGGATTCCTATAATAAGTATGATAGCACGATCAGCGTCCAATAGACTGCCATTATCGAGCCAAGGATCTGTCAAAAATCTGGTAGAGGTGCCGTTTCAAATGATGTGACGAATCAAGGGTTTAGCTTTCTCTCTTACTCGGAGAAGACCTCTCTAGCCTCAAGAAGAACTATGGTGCGGATGAACTAGCTCTGGCAGATGAGCCATATCTGGATCTTGCTTCAACAAGGTTGCTTAAATCTCTTTCTATAGCCTTCCTTAGGTTTAGGTCTTGCATTGGGATCGTCCAGTAAAGCCAGAAGGATTTAGAGGTCTTCTGAGTCAAAGGTAGTTGAGTTGGAGTGAACCCTCTTATTAATGATGGAATAGACTTGTCTTAGATATGTGTAAAAAATACAATCCCACCGCCTAGCATTAGGCATTCAATCAAGCGAAAAGGTTTATCCTTCGGGGTTATGCAGTCCATAGCGCGTGCAGCAAGGAGCATGGTGAAGCGCTACGCGACGCGAAGAAAACTAGCCTTTCGTGCCAGCTACTTTTTCGATCGTTGTGGAAAGAACGAAAGATTCTAAATTGAACCCCGAAAGACGAGCCATACTATAATAAATTCCCTCGAGGATCGAAAGACCTTTCTTTTGGCAAGGTCCGCTATTGATATGGAAAGAACTCCAGCAGAGCTACGCGTCATTATCATTCGCTCCTCTTATGCCTTTGCTCTAGCTCTTATGGCGGGCATATATTTGTAATTCCGGTTCATTCTTCAGTTTATTCTTCGGACGAAAGAGCGTATCTTTCTGACTCTTATTCGGCGGGCGATTCTTCATTCCCTACTTATATTATATTACTTATATTACTTATTACTTACCTCGAAAGGTTCAAACCATTCTCATAATCTCACCGTCACGCGATCACATCTTCCCCGATTGCTAGTTGAATCCTGTTTGATAGAAATTGGTGTTCAGGAAGTAATCGAGATGGGTGTTCCGTGTCCCTGTATCGAAAAGTGGTTGTTTGCAATAGCACGTCGTTGGCAAGCATATATACGTTACCAGAGACGACTACGACCAACATACGCTGCACTGACTTGCAAACGAAGCTTAAGTTCGGCTCACGTAACTAAACTACATTCGTATTGCAAGCAACATACGCTCACTACGCCCATATAGCTAGCCTTCAAAACTACCATATATGGTAACGCAATAACAAGGCTACATGCCCAGAATACGCTAGAAACGAGCCCAGTACCCATCGGGTCAGCACAGTGCTACGCGCCTCGTCTTTTTGAACAATTAAGATCAAAATCAAAACTGTTCCACACATCCAGGTTGCTTGCAAGACCGAATCCTCTGTGTACAGTACAACTTGACTTTCCCGGTAGGCAGAACTAGGATGTTGCAAAGCCTAATCTCAAAGCTTGGAGTGGTCCATTGAGGCCTTAAAGTTTTCCACTAGAAAGAGGTCTCG
>NW_027432422.1:0-1000 GCF_044706935.1 Curcuma longa
TGTAAAGGTTTCTCCGCCTTCGAGGTTTTCGAAAAGGAGAAGATTCATAGTGCATCGGGTGTGTGCGTGCGTGTGGATCCTTGGATTAGTCACCTCTGCGGAGGTGGAGACCAAGTAAACAAACCGGGTTAGCGTTGATCTCTTTCTTTCTCTTTTATATTTTTGCTTCCGCTAATCTCTGTGCAGAGAAAGAACAAGAAAAGTCGAGAAACGCTATTCACCCCCCCTCTAGCGAACCAACCGATCCTAACAAGTGGTATCAGAGCCGGTTACGTTTCGGAGGATCTAACAATCAACCGGAGCAACTCATGGCATTCCAAGAGGGTTACAGCACCGCACGACCACCATACTTCGATGGAAATGATTTCGCCTACTGGAAAGGTAGAATGGAATATTATTTAATGAATGATATTGAAAATTGGTCAGTATTGTAGATGGGTTCGAGATACCCAAAGACCTTGAGGGAAAAGCTCTTCCTACAAAAGATTGGACGAAGGATGTGTGCAAGAAGGCACAAGCCAACGCCAAAGCTACAACGACCCTTCAATGTGGGTTATCAAAAGAGCAATTGAGCAAGGTCGGACCATTCGATTCGGCCAAAGAACTATGGGAGAAATTGATCGAACTAAACGAGGGATCAACCGAATCGAGACGAGCCAAGAAGGAAGAAGATGATGGGGAAAACCAAAAGATTTACCAAGAGAAACTTCAAGAAGACATTCACACCATTTCAAGGTAATAGTCAAAGTTCAGGTTTTGGTACTGACGTCACTTGTTATGAGTGCAACAGGAAGGGACATATCAGGCCAAACTGTCCAAACCTGAAGAAAGAACGATGAATCAAAAGACAAGAAGAGAAAGGACAAAAGCAAAAAGAAGGAGGTGATGGTGGCTCAAGCAAAATGGGATGACTCAAGCAGTGAGTCCTCATCCGATGATGAAGAAGCGTGCCACATCACACGACATATGACGCTCATGGCACGAAGAGATGAATCGGACA
>NW_027432423.1:0-66809 GCF_044706935.1 Curcuma longa
ACCGGGGCTACTGTAAGAGTTACTAGGGCTGACGCTCTTGTTGCTGCTTTAGAAGCCAGTGTTGATGCTGTTGGAGCGATATATTAGGGGGGGGGTTACGGCTCCTGCTACTGCTGCTACTCAACTCTCACTTAGGGCTCCCTTAGTTGCGGATACTTTAGTTCCTAGGGTTACGGCTTCTTAGTAATCCACTATATGGGGCTTCAAAAGTTGGGGCTAGGGCAGTTCCTAGTGTTGATAGGTCTTCGACTGTTAGTGTTGATAGGTCTTCGCCTGTTGCAGTTGGGGCTAAAGTAGAATCTTCTGCTACTTTAAAAGTAGCTAGGGCTCCTGCTCTTGAAGTAACTGTTGCTAGGGCTGGTGCTGGTGGGGCGGCTGGTACAGTAGTTCCTAAAGTAGAATCATACCCTCTTGCTGGTGGTGCTTTTTTAGTTGACTTATAGTACGCTCATCTATATTAGACGTATTATAGTACGCAAAATAGGTGACATTCTGACTCGAAGAGCTCTGATTCAACACGACTTGGGAGCAGGGCCTATTGCTTTTCGTCAGGTATTCATTCCTAAGGTGCTAATCGATTTATTCACATTCTTCATAGCGAATGGTTCTTTCATACTTTCATTTCTTTTGACCCTCTCAAGCGAACCAAAGCAAAGCCAAAGCGAAATCTCTTTCCCTACGCTAGCGCTAGGCCGCAAGGAAAGGAGCTCTATACCCAATTCCTACTGCTAAGTGCACATCTTCAATATGCAGCTAGCGAGCAAGCTAACGCGCATCCGGTTTATTGGCTTTGGTAGTCAAAGTAAAGCAAGCTGAGAAGCAAGAAACGAAAGGTAGACCGGGTAAGAAGATGATGCGGTTTCAGCCTCGGGGAATGAATGGGGGAAGTTCGCTAACTAAACCGAAAGAAGAAGCTGTGGGACTACTTTAGCAGTAAGTCCGGCAAGTAAAGAAGGAGCTCTAGTCGGTTCTTCGGAGTAGGTAATGCCACTAGGTAAGGTTAGCTAAGGGGACTGACTTGTTTTCCTTAGGAGTCTGCTCTCCGACTAGCCGGCCTATTAACCTTTCTTAAGGCGGGATGGAAGGAGTAGGCTTAGAACCAGCTCTAGCAAGAGAGCAAAGGCAGGGGACAACTGAGCCAGCTTTTTTTTGACCTTCTTGATCGAGAGAAAGCATCAAAGGCAGGGGTAGGGGCCATCAGCATCTCTTCCAGATACAGTAGAAAAACTAGCTGAACAAGAAGAACATTCGATTCCGGGAAAGACAAGATAGGTAAGCCTTCTTTCTCTGCGATCACTTCCGTACCATGTCCAGTGTTGAATTTCATTACCTTAGCCGGCCTCTTGCTTTAGCATGATTTCGGGATGCCTATTTGATTCAATTCCAAACATGGTTTTAACTGCCCTTCCAACTCATTAGAGTCAGATTTATTGACTCTTCTTACTTCTTATCGCCTCTTGACAGACCGTCCCTCAATGTTCGCCTTCTGTATGGACTCGTCATCTGATCCTGCAGATTGAAAGAGTAATCCGAAGAGCAGGACGCTAGTAGTCTTCCAGTAAACTTTACGGAAAGAAGTTAGAACGCAACAAGTGAGAGAATTTATTTCAAAGCCTGCATTCGCTCTGCCATTGATTCGACTAGATTCAATATGCCTAGGACACGGTTTTCCTGCACGCTGAGTGTGTAAGGCCCTTTACCTTTAGGTCAGAATGCCGCTATCATCTATCATGTGCGGATAAGCCTTCCGATTAGCTGACTGAGGCCATCCCCGGCTTATAGCTGGTAGAACGTCAGGTAAACTGCAATCTATGGCAGTTTATTAAAGTCTGTAGCTCCTCAACGAAGGTAGGTCGACTAAGCCTTAAGCCACTAAGGAAGAGTTTTGAATCAATATCTGCTATCTGCCCATAAGCATGTCTGAATAAGCCTGCTTAGCCCACCCCGACCGTACTATAGGATACTATTCAAAAACCAAGCTATCTATACCTGTAAGCCCACGGTTTCATTCCAATGCTTTGATTAGTTACGAAGACGTGAACCTTTACCTTTGTACTTTGCAAGAGCAAGAGTCATTTCATCGGTGGAAGGGAAGACGGGAGAAGGTTTTACGACTGAAGCCCGACCTCTATGATCTGAAATGAGTGCGGAAATGTCCCTTTAAGAAAAGGATCTTTACAGAAAAAGAGCTCAGAGGTTTAGTCAGCTATTGTCCTATTTTCTTTTTTCTTCTCGATGAGAGGCTTCCCCAACAGCACTGGTTTGTCAACCTCCATGGTCTTTCCCAATCCAATCTTTTTCTATTACTGACACCTGGAGCCAGCTTAAATTGCTAAAGCAACTCCCGAACCTAATTCCTAAGGTCACATACCTGTCGCATAAAAAGAAAATGCATAAATGCATATATAGTTGGAATCTCCAATAGGGCAGGCATTAATATGAAAAGGTTGACTTTCCAGCAGACATAAGATATGAATAAAGATCTAGAGAATAGGTATCCCTGAAAGAGACGTAGGAAGGGTTGATGCATCTCCAATATCTGTCAAATCCCGGTAGTTGCCTCCAATCGGAACATTAGCACTATTTCAAAAACCACTAAAGAAAGATCTCAGGCTATGCATGCTTCTTCCCAAATTAAAATCTTAATAAGATTCTTTTTTGACTTTCAACCATCCATTTGCCATCTCGTGAGTAGCTGTCACTGGTCTTGACGGGTGGACAATGAATGCCCTGTTGTTGCAACAAAGGGATATTACATGGATGCCCCAGAAGAGGCCGCTAGAGGAAGTGATGCAATAAAACTTGATGAAGGTTTGAAGGCAGCTATTTCATCAGCTGAGAACGGAATAACCGCTGTTAGAGTAAGCGCTGCTAGTCTTAGAAAGTCTGGGACTTAAGGAATCGAATAGGCAGCTAGACTTTGCCTGCTCCCTTCCTGAACAGTTTGTGTTCCGGGGTGATTGACCTTTTAAGTGGATAACCATTTCCCAGTGTCTTTGATTCGGCTAAGGGGTTTACTTGAGTGATTTCAGTTCCTCCCGTTGAAGGATATCGAGGAGCTGGCTTTTTCGGGTGTTCAGTCTGGCTTGCTTAGGTCGAGTAAGCAAAGAAATTTCGTATACAGGATCTCTTTCTTCTATTCCGTATTCGAAGGGGTTTTGCAGTCTATTCGGACCTGTAGTTAGCTCAGATGGGGCAGCACCCAAAACAAATTTCCAATCCACTACCGAACCACCACTTCTTGATCCTTTCTTTCAGTGGAGGGAACACTTACTTGATTTGAAGAGAAATCCTTTCCTGAGCGTGGATCGGTGATCATAGGAAAATGACTGCGAATGCAAAAAATCATTTTTTTTCTATGGCTCACGAAGAGGACAGGTCGTGGAAGAATTGGACTTAACGGGAAGGTAAAGTATTACTTTCATACAGGTCAAGTTCTTCCAACTTCTTGTAGACTGATCTGTTGATAGGACAATTGCACCGCCTGCTCTGCTTAGTGTTCTTGAATATCTGTAAGTAGGCCCTTGTCGTTTACTGCGTGAACTCATACGCATACTTTGATGCTAACTCGAATGATGTCTCGGGATAATTTATTTTTCAAGCACCTCCTGCAGGGCTAAATAGCGCCTCACCTCATTCTGGACGATATTCAAAAGAAAAGCAATCTCAAGGGTTGACCATGCAGGGAAAGATAGATTGACTAATGAGCGAGGTACCTTAGCTTATATGTGGCCAGGTTGACACCTTCCTTTAAGAAGTCCCAATAGAAAAAAGAATGAAATGCCGGGATCTTATCAAGAAGCAAGAAATGGATTACACTACCTTAGTAGAAGTAGATCTCAACTAGTGACATTTACTAATGCTCTAATCTCTTCAATCTTCAAGAGAACAAAAGAAAGAAATATCGGAAAATCATCCAAAGGGAGAAAAGAATTATCGAAAGAGAGATTTGGAATAATTCTACCGGTGCCCTAAAGAACTGCACTCTTAGCCGCTTGTGCCTAACCCTAGACTCACTTCGCTTGCCTCCTTATCTAATCCATGTATTTGTATTTCTTTGAAAACCAGAGCTTCCTTCATCTCTTGCGAGCATAATAAACCTCGTTGGGCTTTATGTTCAGCAGAACAGGCTTTCTGGACAGGTTGATCAGCTTTTCTTGAATTGAGCATGGAGGATTGAAACTAGGGAATGGGTTAATTACTATGCGAATGTGAGCGACGATTCCCCTTATCGTAGTAAGGATTAGGCACAAGCTGGGTCAATTACCAATAAGCGGCCGGGATAACCCTGAGAGGTCGGATTAGCCCTATAATTAATGGGTTCTAAATGTGGTAGGTAATAGGGTTCGTGATAACGCTCTTCTAGCGCTTAGCTCTAAGTGATTAAGTTGAGTGCCCTTAACTTAATAGAAATAGAAGAAAGAAGAGATCAAACCTATAAAAGTGTCGCAGGCACAAGGAAAGAATCTGGAATAAATTGATCAACTTTCGTCATTGCAGGCGTTCCTTGGAGATTGAGAGATAGAGTCCCTATGGGTTAGTGTAGAAAAGATCATCCGCTAGTGAATACTTAATGTAGTGATACCATTTCTGTTTGAAAGACGCTGCGAAGCGGCAGATCCTTATCTTTTTAAACAATAAACAAAGGCACTCTATTTCTAATCTTTCTATGGTTGTTCATCAACTCATTTCTCGATCAGATAGTAGAATCGAGTGATTCGCAAGTGAGTGTAGGTAGATCTACCGCCCTTTTCTTCATAGGGACCCCTTAATCCATAACTCAAAGGAAGGCGAAGCTGTGTTTTAGACTGAAGCTAGCCTAGCATACCCCCATCCCTTCTTTATTTGATTTGCTGGATTAAAAAATGCTTTCCTACACTCGCTAAAGGCTAACTCTAAGGCAGTACATGGAAGATGGAAGCGGAAGGAAGTCGTTTTGCACCTACCGGAATAAGGTAAACCTCAGTTTGGAGACTATGGCTGATATCATACAAGCCTTGCCCGTAATGCCGTTCCTCCAGCATTTCGCTTAGACGCTCCGCCTGATAGCCCCCAGGAACCTTGGTGCCTAGGTCCCTAAAGAGTTCCTGTATTTTTTCTGCGATTAGCCTTTGGTTTTCTATAAGCTTCTAAAGGTGCTTGGTCCACGGGCTTTCCCAAAACTGAACCAGCAGTAATCTACTCATTGAAAAGATGATCTGAGCACTTCTATGCGTATCAGCCAACAAGGGGTTGACCCCGAAGACCGAACAGAAATCGACTAAGCAAAGGCTAAAAGAAATACGGGAAGCTAAGCGGATCAATTTCTAATAAAAGCTTTAGTCCGGGCTGATGCAAGAGAAAGGAATGGAATCTTGAAAGTCTTGTTCTGCTGATCTCTTATCATGCGAAATGAAAGATTTTACCGCTTCGCTAAAGCGACTACGTACCTGCCTTTAGAAAAGAAATCCATTTTTCCAAGCGTGATTCTTAAGAAGAATTCATTCATATGTGCACCGCTTCTCTTCATACCTAGACCTACCCACCCACTATTCTACCTTGACCGCCCTCCTCTCCGTTTTCGCCGGTGAAGATTCACCTAAGGAACATGTTATGGAGGCAGGACCTTGGACAACTTGGGATCTCACTAAGATACCCATTTTGGGGAGGTACCGGGGTTTGCAACCGAAGTCCTGGGGTAAGGATTCTATAGCCAGCATCTCATTTGTCATTGGCACCCCGGGAAGATGACTGCGGAGAAAGCCTTTCCTTTGCCCGTGTGAGCCAAGCGGTTGAGAAACCATCCTCTTCTTCTTCCTGCAGCTTATGCCCGGCTGGGGCAAGTCTAATCTTCTTTACTGAACAACGTCTACTGTCATAAGGAAGTCTTTCATTTCCTGACACCATACAAGGATGGAGCCTTCGATCGATCTCTGAGCACAAGCCTATGTCCCGTTTTCAAGCTGGAAGTTCACTTTTGCTTTAATTCATTATGAAACAGGAACCGTGGATACTCTAAAAGAGTCTTTCGAGACCGCTACTATAACTAGTTTCTTATTCACTATAATTCTTATTTCATTTCTCGTCACTCTTCCCTACGGTCGTGATATAAATAACCTCTTGCGCCAACCGGTGGTCGACAAGCTTATTCGGCTCATTCCTCAGTCCTCACTGTATGTAGTTTCGGCCATTGGAAGCTCCCCTAGAGATAAATCCTTCCATTTAAATCTCCTTGTCCCTGGCACAATTAGAAATAGGCGCCCCGGCTGATCCGACCATGTCCAATACGATCGGTAAGGGACTAGTGAACACGCTATCTTACAGTTATGTAAATCTCTCGAAGAGAAAACGAAGTAAAGGACTGTGCAACACTGGTCGGTCTCGCAACTGGTCCCTGCCGGACAAAGAGGCAGGTTTGTCAACCGCTCCTTGAATCTTTGACTTTGACAGTGGCATCTCTCCCACCTAAGTGCTTTCATTCCAGAGGAGAACCAGAAAAGATAGGTACAGATAAACCGCACCTTTCCTCTGATTATTCTTCTGAAAAGGCATCCTTTGCTCTAGTTTCTCCAGATTAGGGAACCCTATCCTCTCTATCTTTTTTCTTCTGTTCTTTTAAGCTTCAATAGCTGGAATCTTTCCATTCGTAGTAGTTATGAGCTCCTGCTTAAGGTTCTGGGCTACGAATTCCTTCCTTGCCTTCTCGCTGATGTTGGAACATCAAGCACGATAGAATACCTTGTTCCAATAGCCTTTGAGAGGAAAACCCCGGATGCTTCATTCACTTCCTTCCTTCTCTCTCTCTTTTCTTTGTTTGGGATTTCGCTCAGTAGAATAGCTGTACAATAAGACTTGGAATAAAACACACATGTGAATAGAAGTGATAAAAAAAGCTGCCAGATGGCAGGCTTCTGAGAAATAGAAAGTCTCTTTTCGCTACTCCTTACTAATAAAAAAGTGCAGATCCTTACGCGTACTCTATTCGGGAAGAATGATCTTCGGTAAAAAGAGAAAGAATCTCAAAGAATAGCTGATCGAAAGGTGAAAAGACAATCGAAAGGGCCGCTTGCTTAAATTATATTATTTATTTTATTTTATAATAATAGACATATAATATTCTATATCTATCTATAAACAATAATCTAAAAAATAGAAAAATCATTTTCTTTATCCAAGCAAAAGCTTGCCTGGGAAGAGGAAGAACTTATTTTATTAGTTTAGTCAAGAACAAAGGCCTCCTCTTAATTTATATATATTTAGGCCGCTCTTCCCTAAGTGAGCGAATTGCATGTAGAGATCCGTAAGGGCTTATAGTTTAATTGGTTGAAACGTACCGCTCATAACGGTAATATTGTAGGTTCGAGCCCTACTAAGCCTACCATCTTCAACCTACTGAGACTATAACTATTGAAGAAGCTTTCTTTTCATATTCCTCTTCTGCTACTAATATAGCTACTATAGTTGAAACTTATTACTTTGATGTTTAAGCACTCCCATAGCTATAGTGGACAAGTCCATAGCCTATACATAACTGTAGAATGAAGCTTTCGATTGTTATCTTAATAGCCTGTCTACCGGGCAACTAGAGCAAGTAAAGAGAAACTATAAAGATTACCTGGAAGAGCTGCAACTATTGATTTTACAGTAGTGTAATTAACAGCAAGTAAACCTACTGAATAACCAGTGCTTTCATTTACTTGATTTGATGCTATTTCATTCCATCACCCAAGCAACTAAAGAAAGAACAGAAAGAAGAGCAACTGATACTAGAGAATAAGCTGTAGTATCAAATGAAGCTACTGTAACTAGAAAGGATTGAACTCCTACTACTTAGACTTCTAAGACAGCTATTTCATAACCAAAAGTCAAGTCTTCCTCTACTTCATCGGGAATGCTTTCTAAAAATACCAGTAGTTCTTGGCCTCCCTTCCCTACCTCCCGATTAAAGAATTATGGCTTGGGGTTAAGGTTTACCCTTAAACCTGGCTTCCTTTCAAGCAAGAAGCACTCGGCTTACTGGCTACCTTCCCTACTTCCTACTTCGGAATTGACTGATTCAGGTTCATTGACTGATGATTACATTTCTTTCGGCTTCTTCTACCTCAGAAAGTGGCTCCCGGCTAGCTCTATGGTAATCTTTATCTTATTTCCTTACAAGCCCTACCATAAGCAACTGACTCTCCTACTTAGCTTAGGAATTGCCTCTAGCTCTTGTTGAAGCTTCTTCTTCTTTTCTATCTACTGCTACTAGAGCAAGAAAACCTACTAAAGAATTACCTCTTATGAGGGAGTTCATCCCCCCTTTCTGGATCCACCTGCCACTCGTCATTAGCATCCCGAAGACCCTGTATGCTTTTTTGGCGTTGGAAAGCTTTCTTGTGAAAATATTCAGTCTTGCTTCCTTACGCCAGACCTCCCTCCTCGGGACACTCCCTTTAAAGACGTTAACAATCAAATCACAGCTGAGCGCTTACTATATATTTGGAGGCAAAGCAAGAACAGCGCCTTCGCCTGCTTTGATTAGGACTTTCTCCGGCTACGGCTACAGAGCCATCTAAATGCAACTTTGCGTAAGACTTTTCATTCGATTTTAACTACTTCGAATTTCTTTCTTTCTGCTACTCCGGACTCTTTTAAAGGCCTTGAGCCTGCCCCAAAAGAATTGAATCCGGAAGTCACGGAACTTCCTTTACAGAAGACTTCAAGTCAGTAGCTACCTTTGGAAAAAGAGTAAGAACTGATAGTCATCGCCTTTCCCTTTCGACTGGCATTATCACACCGCCATCAACAAATTCAATAGCAGCTCCTAGCCCGATTCCAAGACCTGGACCAGGTTCAGAAAGCAGCCCTTATTCCATTCATTCCATCAACAGCTCAATCGATGGGACTTGCTTTCCTTCCTAAAGGAAGTTCCCCGGAGCCGGTAGAAATGACTGACTTAAGATAGAAAGAGATCACCCCTAACAGAGTCCATTCTCCGAATAGTAAGACGGTCAAGCCAAAGATCTTGATTCACTAGCAAAGGAAAGCAGCCTTGATCAACTATAGGAAAGTACCAGTTTTACACAGTGACAAGGACTTCGCCCGAAAGCATTGATTGAAGGTCTCCTCTTTCTTTTTCACAGCTGCCCATGAGTTCAAGCAGAAGCGATCCTTCTATTCTAGAAGATAGGACTGCTGACCACGTCGAACTAAGCCTGCCTTCTTTTTATACCGTTCGTGCCCCCCTACCCTTTATCAAATCGGAGAAAGGCGGGGGAGACTACTTTATTCATTCCATTCCGACTCCCCTTATGCCTTTTGCTGCTCCACAATGCTCTCTCCAAAACAAAACTCAAGTGAGTGAAAGAAGCCCGCATTCCCTCTCTTCCTTCCCCCGGGCCTCATCCTCTTTGTGAATGCGAAAGAAGATTACTGGATCATGCTTCTCCTAATTGTTCCCTAAACCCCACCTTCCCCCTCCTAATTACTTATTTATTTTGCGGCTACTTCTGTCAATATCATTGCCAAGGCGATGCTCCCGATCAACACTGAAATAGCTTTCACAGCTTTTAACTCTGGAAGCCCCTCTGACGCAACATGCATATCTTCGTTTTGCGATTCCTTAACTGCTGCCTCGATCATCTCCTTCTGCTCTACGTTTTCAAGCATTTTCATCTGTGTGTCAAGAATTTCTTTATATGCTGACTCAATTGTCTCTAGACCATGTTGTCTAATCATACTAATCTCTCCGTCTACAATATCTGGATAAGCCGATGCTTTACTTATGATTTGACTTACATTCAGCAGCTCTGGCTGAGATGCCCACCAAATACTGGATCCAATACATAAAGAAAGAAAAAGAACATTCTTAATTTCTGATGAGATTACTCGCCTTATAGAGTAGAATACAGGCATCAAATGATGGAAAAAATGCTTCTTCCTTTGTTTTTTGTACTCGCTCGATAACACGAACAATAGTCTTAGCCCCAACGAATAAGTACACCTACTGTAGTAGGCATGATCAGACACCCTTGACTATTATACGTTGCTAATCGTTGGTATTTTACGCCTAAAATACATATTTGTATCCGCTATTCTACTTCACATATATAGAAGTAGGCCGACCCTAACATCTGCTATTCTACTTCACATATATAGAAGTAGGCAGACGCTTAGTAGGCCAGGGTTCTACTTCTTTAATTTACTATATTATAAGGCGCTCTAGGAGCCCTGTATATATATTTGAGGAATAATTAAAACTATAGATGATACAATCAAAAAAGAATTTGGATTTTCACTCATTTTTTGAACTAGGCCGGCCTAGGCTATTTACAGGGCAAAAAGACTTGCTAAAGAAAGCATTTTAGGCGGTTTTTGCAGTGTGGGCTACTGCAGTTCTTAGGGAATAGAACCATACTGTGTACAATACAATAGCAGCGGATACAAAGTCGACGATTCCTGCGGAGATCGGCAGGGCTTCATAGGGTAGGGTGTAGGGTATGGCCTTTTTTGATTACCAAAACTATTCCTCACTTGCGTAGGCTAAAACGCGCTAAAACGCACTTTTAGGTGCTCGCCTGGGTGTAATTGGCAAAGGGTTGGATGGAGTTTCCTTTCGTTCAAAGGGTTGGAGTTTCCTTTCGGATGGCTCTATCTGGACTGTAGGATCCCTCTATCTTTCTTTCCGGAATATATAGTAAGGGTAGTTTAAATAGTCCAAACTGCACTTCGTGACCCATGAGTAGGTGGTGTACCCATTTTAAATAAAGGGTCCTGAACCGTGCTTACTTTACTTGATCAACTCTCAGCAAGTGAGGTGTACCTAGTTTAACTAAAGGGTGCTGGTCCTGCGTTTTATTATAGTAAGGCCTTACTTGATGACCTATGCCTAAGTGAGATGTACCTAGTTTAACTAAATTAACTATAGGGTCCTGAACAGGGTCCTGAACCGTCGAAACTTCATCAACTCTAACGAGCATCCCTCGCCTTTGTGGTACTCGTATATTCTTTCATTGCTGGATTCCGAATTCTAAACTTCTGTGGGTACCATTGTTTGATTCCTTTATTCCGAATTCCTTACTTGGGTCGGTACCATTCTTTGATCGGTACCATTCTTTGATTGGTTTATTCTTTCCTTGTTTACTTCGTAATTAGAAATATGTCCTTGCTTTATGCCGGTGGTGTTCCATCTTCGCCCGTCCTTGAGCTAGAGGACTCACTTCGTGGTTCCCGCGCGGCCACCCCTTCGGCTTTCTTTTCAGCTCTTCGATTTTATATTTAAGGTAGGCCCTCGTCAAATAGATCTTTATTTCCGGAAGGTTCGGATTAGTCGTAAATAGCCCCAAAGGCTATTTATATGCCTCTGCGTAGCAGAGGTACTTATCTTATATTATATACATATAGTCTACGCCTTTGGGGCTATTTATCTCCTTGGTAAAAGAAAGGACAGAAAGAGAAGGAAATGACAGCTGCAAAGACATCTGCCCTCGAGTCCGGAAAGACAGATTCAACTGCAGAAGAGTCAATGGAAGAAGAAGGGGTCGAGTACCTACAGACAGATGCCAGGGTACAGAGCGAAATGCCAGCAGCAAAGACAGACATCTGCCAGCAACGGAAGACCCGAGGACGGAATCCCAGGTATTGAGCAAAATAACAGGTAAAGAAAGGACATAAAGACGGATGACCGGAAAGGAGGATGATGGAAATATAGTATAGTAAGGAAAGAGAGCCAAATGCCAGGTCTGGAGAAATCGATAGAGAATCTTTCGTAGTTTTGAATAAGGGAAGGTATCGAATTGAATGGCATACCAGAGGAAGGAATGGAAGACAGGCCCAAGGATCTTTCGTAGTTTTGAATGAGTAAGGTAAGCGGAGTAAGGTAGAGTAAGGTAAGCGGAGTAAGGTATCGAATTGAATGGCAGGTCTCGAAAGGGCAGCATTGGCATTTCGAGTTGGGGTTGTTGCCCCAATTTCATTTGAAGAAAGATCGTATATAAGTTCAAATAAGCTTTGCTGTTGGGTATCCGTCTGGATTCAAGTATTTTGGATTTAAGCTTGGCAGTTGTATCAGTCTGGATTCCTGGATAACGCGTGAATGGAAAAAGTCAATGGCTGAGCTAGCAACCGGTCTACAATGGTGTGTACACCATTTGGATTTATACTGATGTATCTTTGGCCATAAACTTTACTGATTGTTTAACGCGTGAATGGCCCCAAAAACCTAGTAAGTAATTATGTCAATGGCTGAGCGCCATTGACGACCTGCTGCTAGCTCAGCCATTCACTTACGGCTGCTGCTTTGATGGCCATTCACTTACGCATTAGGTATACCCTTAAGGGGTAAGGTAGAGAAATCGAGAGAGGAGGGAATGTCAGGTACAGAGGAAGGAATGCCAGGTATCGAAATCGAAAGAGAGCGAAATGGAAGGTATAGAAAGGGAACAAAGACAGACGACAGCAAATACAGCAAATCTAGTACCGAAACCGAACAAAGATTCAACTCAGCTGCAGACCAGAGGAGTGAATGCCAGGTAGAGCCGGGGAACGAGAAATCGATAGAGGAAGGAATGGAAGACCGGAGGACTCAACTGCAGACCAGAGGAAAGAGAGACTACAGCAGCAAAGACATACATCTGCCAGCAACTGCAGACCGGAGGATCTTTCGTAGTTTTGAATAGGTAAGCAGAGTCAGTAGTGGGCTCAGGTATGGATAAATCTACAGATGCAAGGAAATCTAGTACAGAAAGAACTGCAGACCCTAGGAGTAAATGCCAGGTATAGAAATCTAGATAGGAAGAAATGGCATAGGAGTCAACTGCGGACCCTAGGAGTGAAGCTCAGGTATCGAGCGAACTACAGATGCCTGGTACAGAAACCGAACAACTCAACGGAATAAAAATGGAAGGTATCGAAACCGAACGACAGGAAATCCAACCCTTAAGAGCCCTAACCTGAAACCATTAAGAGCCCTACCGTTAAAGGCTAAACTGAAACCCCGGCGTGTCTGTTTTCTCGTCCTCTATCTTTCTAGCCGTACCCGGCCATACTCTACCAGGCCATACTCTTTATCTGCTGTTGTCTCTTTATCTGCTGTTGTAGAGTTCACTACTTTTTAGCCGTACCCGTACACGGTAAACTGAAACCCTTAAGAGCCGTAGTCGGAAACCGTAAATTGGAAACCCTTAAGTGGAAACCCTAAAGGGGCTGTTCTCATCCTCTATCTTTCTAGCTTTAGCTTAGTCGGAAACCCTAAAGTGGAAACCCTTAAGTTAAGTGTGAGGTCTGTTCCTGAACTGGAAACCCCGGCGTGTGAGTTCTATTTAAGTGTGAGTTCTATTCCTCAACTTCAACCCTTAAGTGGTAGTTCTATTCCTGAACTGGAAACCCTTAACCTTACCCGTCCATACTCTTTAGCTGCTGTTGTACAAGGAAATACTGTTTATCTGCTGTTGTCGATGGTTTGTATTTGTAGAGGTCAATACTTTCTTTAGCTGCAGTTGTACCTCGTACTCTCTCTTTCTAGCTATACCCGTAACTGTAAGCCTTAAGTGGAACCCTTAAGTGTGTGTTTTCCTAAATTGGAACCCCTTAAGTGTCTGTTTTTTCGTACTCTATCTTTATAGCCGTACGCTTCGATACTGTTTAACTGTAACCGCTTTATCTCGTATATCTCGTATTTAAGCTAATGTAACCCCTTAAGAGCGGTACTCGTAACCCCTCTTTCTTTGTTTAGCTGGAGTTGTGGATGGTTTGTTTTTTGTAGTGCACTACTCTTTCTGATCAATACTAAACTGCCCCCCTTAAGTTTGAGGTCTGTTCCTCAACTGTAACCGCCTTAAGGGGCTGTTCTAGGACTCTCTGTTAAGAGCCGTCCCTGGGCATACTCTTTATCTGCTGTTGTAGAGTTCAATACTTTCTATCCGTACGCGTAACTAGAAGCCTGAACTGGAACCGTAAAGTTTGAGGTCTCTTCCTCTCTCTTTCTATCGGTACCCTTAAGCGGTACCCTTCTATAGTTTCTTTAGCTGCTGTTGTGTCTGGTTTGTACTTTTTAGCCCTAACGTTCGTTAAAGCCTAAACTTAAACCCTTTAGTGGCCTAAATTGGAAACCCTGGCGTGTTCGGTCTATTCCTAAATTGGAAATCCTCAACTCCCTCTGGAAACCCTTAAGTGGCTGTTCTCGTACTCTATTAAGTGGCTGTTCTCGTCCTCTATCTTTATAGCTGTACCCGTAACTGTACTCTTTAGCTGCTGTTGTAGATGGTTTGTGTAGTGCAATACTCTTTCTTTCTTTCTCAGGAATGGTAAACTGAAACCCTTTATCTGGTATTTAAGCTAATGTCAACCGTTAAGTGAAACCCTTAAGAGTTCCTTAAACTCTTAAACTGGAACCCCCTAAGAGCGGTACTCGTAAACCGTAAAGTTTGAGGTCTCGTCCTCTATCTTTATAGCCGTACCCGTCGATACTCTTTATCTGCTGTTGTACATGGAAAATACGAGGGAATTGTACAGGTTTACTAAATTGTAGAGGGAAATACTCTTTAGCTGCAATCTTGTTTTTCTCTTAAGAACAGTAATATCAAAATGGCTCGTACAATTGTATTTTCTCTTAAGCAATTTCATCTTCCAATGGGTGTTTTGTTAAGGAAATATGTGACGTCAAATTGAATCAAATGACAAGTATGTTCATCACAGAAGCCGGATGAACTACGGGAACCTTTTTTGACGGTTCTACTTTCAGGTTGCACCTGAGACTTCGCCTAATGGAAACAACTCTAGGAACAGATGTACCGGTTTCGCACATGTACCGGTTTGTCTCAGTGGAGTTTTCCTTTCAAACCCCATAAAGGTTTACTAGACGATGGTGGTTTACTCAGAATGACAAGTCTAGCGACATCTGGCGTCCCAGGGGCTGTGATTGCTGTATACACATACCTTAGCTAGGTATGGTCGAGGTGCAGTGGACTTACTTTTTCTGCCTCAGCTAAATTTATATCCGGCGCAGATGGGTCAGTCGTGGCCATATCCGACCGAACGTAACGACCGATTAATGTACTATTTTCCTTCCCTCAATAGTCTGATGGTCGAGGTCAAATTTTTTCATTTTTCAAAATTTTTTATTTTCGCCCGATTTTATGAAGAGCAGCTCCCCTACCTCAAAAGGGCAACCCATGAATGGGCAGCGGACCGTTACCCCCTCTAACTCCCCTCGGGGGAGGACCCGGGCGGCAAACGACTTCAGAGCTAGAACCGACCCCAGAGGCAACTCGGGAGCAGGCAACTACCTCTAAGGCAACAAAGGAGTGGGCAACCCCTACCCCGGAGGAAACCTATGAGTGGGAACCCCTACTTCAGAGGCAACCCCGGACCCCAGAGGCAACTCAGGACCCGGAGGCAGCAACTCAGGAGCTAGGACTAGGCAAAAGGGCTATTGGGGGGTAGCGAGCAACCGACAGGGAGCGAGCGGGGGGCATAGAGTGAGCTACAGAGCAGCAAGTACGAGTACCGAGTACGGCAGAGCAGATACAAGAGCCGCTATACCTACCTACGGACCTATAAGCGAAGCTAGTAACCTACCTATACTATATATATATATATATATATATATATATATATATATATTAAGAGGGAAGTGAAGTGAGGGAGGAGAGGCCCCCCGTCCCTAACAGGTAACCGTTGCATAGTTAGTTTTTAATTTCATGTGCCTATCCTTTATAATTAACCCCTATACTTTATAATTAAATATAGCCTATAGTTTGTAGTAGGGTCTACTTTGTAATTGTACTTCTATTTAAGAATTGTACAAGTCTTTAAGTAGGGCTCTTACTCTTTCCTATTGTTTAAGTAGTTCCTATTGTTTAAGTAGGTCTATTACTCTTTCCTACTCTTTCCTATTGTTCCTATTGATTGTTCCTATTGATCGTTCCTATTGATTGTAGGGCTATTACTTTTCCCTTACATCTATTACTCTTCCCTATTGTAGTAGGGCTCTTACTCTTCCCTTACATCTATTACTCTTCCCTCTTGTAGTAGAGCTCTCTTCCCTTTGGTAAACCTATCTCTTCGGTCAACCTAAACTGGAACCGTTAAGGGGCCTATAAATTGGAAACCCTAAAGGGGCTTTTCTAGGACTCTCTCTTTATAGCCGTCCCCGTACACCCTGAACTGGAAACCCCTAAGTTTGAGGTCTCTTCCTAAAGTGGAAACCCCTAAGTGGCTGTTTTCTCGTACTCTTACTCTCTGTTAAGA
This sequence comes from Curcuma longa, assembly GCF_044706935.1. Lineage (NCBI taxonomy): Eukaryota > Viridiplantae > Streptophyta > Magnoliopsida > Zingiberales > Zingiberaceae > Curcuma > Curcuma longa. The sequence continues at coordinate 16,210 of NW_027432423.1, forward strand.
GCCGTAGTCGTAACCCCGGAAACCCTGTGAGGTCTCGTCCTCTCTCTTTCTATCCGTCCCCGTAACTGTAAGCCTCAACTGCCCCCCTTAAGTGTGAGTTCTGTTCGTCAACTAGAAACCCTTAAGTGGTAGTTCTAGGACTCTCTGTTAAGAGCCGTACCAGGACATACTGTTTATCTGCTTAGCTGCTGTTGTTCAGTTCACTACTTTTTAGCCGTACCCGTCCACCCTAAACCGGAACCCCTTAATATCCGTACGCGTCAACCGTAAAGTGGAAACCCTGGCGTGTAAGCCTAAACTTCAATCCTTAAGTTTTAGGTCTCTTCCTCTATCTTTATAGCCGTACCAGGACATATTCTTTCTCCGCAGTTGTGGAGTTCAATACTTTCTGAGTTCAAGACTTTATTTTATATCGGTACCCGTCCACGCTAAAGTACCCTTAAGAGCCTTAACGTTCAAGGCTAAACTTTAACCCCTTTCTTTATATCCGTCCTCGTAACCCCTATCCTTGTTTAGCTGGAGTTGTGTAGGTCACTACTTTATATCTGTAGGCGTCAACGCTATCTTTCTTTAGTTGCAGTTGTTTCTGGTTTGTGTAGTGCACTACTCTTTCTGATCAATCCTAAACTGGAACCGCTTAAGATCGGTATGCGTCGATACTGTCTGTTTCTCTGCTGTTGTACCTAGTACTCTTCTGTTGTGGCTCGTCCTCTCTCTTTCTGAGCTGTTTTACCTCGTCCTCTCTCTTTATAGCGGTAGGCATAAATAGTTTCTTTAGCTGCTGTTGTAGATGTAACTATTTATTAGCTCTAGTCCGGTTCCCCCCTTTTTGTTATTCCCCTCGTGGGAGGATATGCTCACTTTCCCTGGAATAGGGTCTCTCTTCCCCCGTGATAGTCCCAAGTATGTTGACCCCTCGTACCCCCGATCCGTGGTTTTGGATAGGCATCCTGGTATATAAAATTTGGTTTTGGGTTCTGCCCTTCGCCTTTCGGCTCAGCTCTTCGCCCCTTCGCCTAACGGCTCAGCTCTTCGCGATTTTATATTTAAGGTAGGCGAACTTATATTTAGTGTGGGCGGCTCAGCTCTTCGCCCCTCCACCCCTTGCTTTTGTACTTAGTGAAATTCCATCCTTGCTTTTTTTCTTCCGTTAATCATACCTCGGAATTTATTATAGTATGGGTCGAAGGAGATAAATAGCCCCAAAGGCCCTGCATTCATAATATAAGTTCTAATCCGCCTGTATATAATATAAGTTCCCCAAAAATATAGTAAATTATGCAGAGGAGATAAATAGCCCCAAAGGCTATTGTAGACTAAACTATAATATAAGTTCCTCTTTTCATTAATTTCACTATATTATATTAGGGCTGCTTCTTTTTTGTATAATATGCCATTCGTATATGAGCTAAGGAAGTTCCAGAAACTCGCACTTTGATTAAGTTGTAGTTGTCGATGATTTACTATATTTTTGCCCTTCATCGACTGAATGCTCTATGGGTTTGGATTTAGTGAGATGGGCACTTTAAGTAGTCCCAGGAGGGCGCAATGCCTATGTCCGGAAGTAGTCCATCCCGCATTCTTAGTTAGCCCATTCCCGCCCCCCTTACTATAATTTCTTTCTTCTTTTGATGAGTGTACATTTCTTTTGTCTTGAGACTGCTCCTCCAGTGAGGTAAGGGTTGAATTCCGGTTTTCTCTCTTCCTTGAGCGATTGAAAGATTCTCAGAGTTCTAGCGCCATTGGCTGGCCGGCCTATTGTCTCCCTCAGTCCAAGGTACTATCCTCTACTCTAGTCCGTGTTGTTGGAAAGAAAGTATGTAAGTCCAGCACTCTCTTCATTCTATCTCTTAGTCTAGTTGGTAGCAATCTAAGGATGAGCAGCTCTCCAAAGGTAGGTTAATCAGTCTATCCCCATTCCCGTATCGGGTAAGGGTTCCCGCTTCGCACCTTGCTTTCGATTAGGGGTCCCTGCCCTCCATTCTCTCAACTCTCCGCTTCCTCTGCTTGCTTTCATGTAGTTTATTGCGTAGAATATACTATTCCGCTTTCTTCTTACTTTTCTCTATTCGTTGAGGTACTTTCTCAGTCTTTTTAGGATATCCAAAGTGCTTCTTTCCAGTCCGCTAGCAGTCCATGCCTCAAATTGCTCGAGTCCAATCCCTTGTTGTCATAGATCGGGTGAATGCCCTTTCCTTGCCCTTTCAGTGGAGTAACCCAAAGCGAGTCTTGCAGGTCTGTCTAGTCGCATACCCCTTGAGTCTTATTGTTCTATTCGTTGCAGTGGGCGAAGTCGTATTTGTTACCAGCCATTTTGTTTAATGCCAAGATCGAGGAACGAGGATACCTTTTGTAGCCCCCGGTACATCTCGTTGTCTGGTATTCCGCATGTCTCCTTGTCTCTTGGAAAAGCTTCCTCCCTCAAAATCATATAGGTCATCTCCGCAATTAGGAATACCCGATGGCCCTCACTGAAGGAAGAAAGGAAGCGTTGTCGTGCTTCAATCCTACCCACGGGGCGGTGCTTTCCCCTTCTTATTCTTGCTTGGCCCAATGCCTTTCTCCATCCTATCAGTCCGTCCACTCCCTTTCCTCCTCCCCGCCTCAAGTCAAGTGACTGAGCAACTGAACTCTTCGGACAAGGAAATGGAACCTCAACGAATAAGCGATAGGGCAGATAGACCTACAACCTCATAACCTACTTCTGAGGAGGAAAATGCACAAATATTGTTTCTCTCATTTGTGCATTTTCGTGAGGCACTATCTATCATATTATGAAGCTGGTGTCGGTACTTTCTACATGTTTAAGCTTGTACCCGTGTGTTTATCCTTATATGTACGCGGAACAAAGAATTATTATTATTACGAGTAGCTCGACTCACCAGAGGGACCTAATATAAAAGTAAATTGAAGAATAAAGATAGGGCATCTCGGCCTCAGCTACAGCTACAGAAGGATAAGAGCCTGAAGGAATGCCCACCCGTCCATGGCGTACGCGGAGTGGCTTTTTTTATCCTCATTGCCTTGCACCATCTCTTTCAACTGGCCCTAAAATATAAGTTCCGCGAGAATACTTATATAAGGCACCAGCTTCCAGCTAATTAATTGAATCCACGTCGCTATCGCAGGTCGTGAAAAGATCTACCCTTGCTTTTAGAGTTTAATCTGTTCCGGTTGCAGCTTCTTCCGAACCTTGAATGGGAGCTTTCTCGGGACGACTGAGTGGTTCATTGAATGGAATTAAAGTGAGTTGAGGCATAGCACCAAGAGAAAGAGTCTTTCCTATGCTTTCCTTGAGTTGCTGCCTTGAAGCTGTCCTTCTTGTCTGCTTTGAATGAACTTGAACCATTCACTGTAGGAAGAAGGAGCGTAGCCTATTTATACCTATGGGAGGGCATTCCCAGAGTTATAAGTACTCGGTAGGGACATCTGTATATAAGAAGCCTTTACCCGTGTTTTTATCCTTTTATTGGAGCGGAACAAAGAGTAGCTGTCTCGAGTCTATCCTTGAAGGAATTACATATAATAAGAGTGCCGAAGAACGAGTACTTAACTAAGAATAATGAACTCTTTCCTCGTGGAGCTTTCTCATTACTAACAAAAGGAGGAATTTACTATATTTTGGCTGGGGTTCCGCATATTAGTCCAGCTCCAAAGCTCAATTTACTTTTATATGCAGAAGAGAAGAAATGATAAGAAGTATATAGGTTCCGGATTTGACTGCACAACCATTTTAAAAAAGGGATGTCGCGCAGCTTGGTAGCGCTGGGTACTCAATCTCACGGGTTCAAATCCTCTCATCCCTACGTCCTTGCTTGCTCTATCAGTCCCATCCGCCCTACTTGGGTAAAAGAGACCGTGGGATTCTTTCCTCAGCTCAGTGGGACGTCTTTTGATCTCTGTGATCTAGGACAGGTTAAGCTTTTAGCTACGAGTGTTGAGTGCCAGATTCAGACCGAGGCGTCAGTGGTGACTGAACTTAGCGCTGAAGGATAGGGGCAATGAAGGAGTTTAGATTCAGTGGCTGAAAAGATGGCTCTACGGACACTCCTCTCTAGGCTAAGATCGCACCGATTGAAAAAAGGTTTCCATTCTCTCTACTCTACCCAGGGCATCTCTTTCTATTCTATCTTTGGTGCGGGGCTTTAGCCTGCAACTACTCTCCCATAGGAATGTGAGCCAAGCCTCCCTTTAGTTGACTTGATGCATATGGGGTCAGATTTTGATCCTATAGTTGTTACGCGTCGGCTCCTCTTTTGTTCGAGCCTGTTGAGTCTCTTAGTCACAGGAAGCTGAGCTAGTCCGCTCCCGTTGGTTCTACTTTTGCTTATCTATAGTAGAGCTTTGCTATTATCTAAATCAAACTCCTCCTCCTCATGCCGAACTCTGAGTAGCTAATCCGAGACCTGTCAATAAAATCAATCTATATTTTCTCACCTAAAAGAAAGTAAATTCCGCGTCGTCGCGGAGAGTCATATAATTCGCTCCCGTGTTATGCTTTGCTCTGCGACACTGGAACTTCTAGTTATGCATTGATTGGTAATTTGGAGTTGGGCATTCCGAGAATGGTTGAAACCAGCAAGAGAGCTGGAGGAGAATCAATCGCCTATTCTCTTTTCCATATCATCTTACAGTTTCGGTAAGAATTTATATCTATCTATCCTCCGGTCGCCTCATTAGAACATTATAATATAATTAGAGTAGAGCCGACCTCACTATCAAAGGAAAGAATCTCCGCCTCTTCCTGTCCCCTCCCTAAAAGAAAGTAAATTCCGCAGCAATTGCTTTTTCTTTCTCTTTACTCCCCAGGGATAAGAGTCTGATTCTTCATGACAACGGAGCTTCCCAGGCATTGGCATGACCGAATAGCCGCTTATCCAAACAAGGGTCGGTCCTCTCCGGTTCACAAGCATTGCACTTTGCCGAGACCCGCCCTCGCATCTACTAACAGCGAATATTATACTTCGACTTCTTAACCCGTACCTGACTCGGAACTCGCACTCGCCTGTCAAAGGCTAGATTAGAGGGCTTCCCATCGCACCGCACCTGTCCTATGCCTGGACTTGACTGCTCTTTCTTTCTCTCTTTCCCCTGTCCGGAGCTTAGACTTGGGACTAGACGGAAAAGAACCCATGATAGGCATGAGCTCATCCCACGGTGCTAGGTCTTCTCACCCGATGCCCATGACAGAGCTGCCATCCAGTGAGTCTGATCCGCCCACCTCACTGAGATCCCCGTCCTTCGCTCGTGAGAGGGATGCCTTGCCAAGCCAAGTCTGCGTCCTATTCTTTCTCGCTCCTTTGATTCTTCGACTACTACTGGAACTGGAGATGGCATCCTTTTATTTCCCGTATAGACCCTTTCCTTCTTGACTGAGCGCACCTAGGAGTGGGGAGGCCCTACCTTACTGAAGGTTGACTTCGGGTCCGCAGAACTCGTCCTATCGAGCATTGGTTTGACTTCGGGTCCTTGAAGGGGACAAGAGGATGAGAGATTCTTGGTTCTCTTTCTTTTCGAACCCGCGAATAATAAAATTAACTGACTGCCTTCCCGATCTTATGAAAAATTATGGCCTCGGCCCTCGCTTTCCTTTCTTTTTCTCCCCCGATCGAGGAACTTGACTCTGCCGCTAAGCGCTCACAACGAAGCTGCTTTGATTTCGCATAGAACCTAGGGAGGCTATAGCTATATAGAGTGATAGTGGAACCGACCTAGAGAGCGGTGTCTGGAGTAATAGTCAAGAGTGCCGGTACCCCAGTAACGAGTGCCGGTGCCAGTGATGAATAGGGCTGAGAGAGCTATCTGGAGTGATAGTAACGAGTGCCGGTGCGGTTCATAGGGCGCCTTATAGAGGAGAAATGACTGAGGAATGATTCTCACCGGAGGCTAGGGTGGAGGATAGATATATTTGATTCTTCTGTCTCGTAGAAGATAGAGAATATAAAGGAACGCAAGAAACTACTACTTCCCAGGATGGACGAGAGACTACTGCTTCCCAGCACGAGTCCTGAATTGGACCCTACCTACCTCAAACTAATCTACAATCAGATATGGCTTGATCTAGAGAAAGAACAAGGCTCTAACTACCAACTTTCTTTTAGTGGGGCTCATCCGGCTAAGCCCTCTCCTCATCCAGCCTAGGTCTAGGTCTCATGCTGCTTCTCCGCCCTTGACTCATGCTGGCCATATGGCAACTCATCTAGCCTTCGCACTCTGATCGCTCGCCCCGACCTCTGCTCTGAGCCTATGCTTCCTTAGCCCTCGCCTCTTGTGTTGGATTCCGCTTGGGCCAGGCCTAGCCGCTTCCCCAGATAGATTGATGATGAGAATGGATAAAATTAGGTCAACAACATCAAGTCCTGACACGATGAGGTCTAGAACTGAGAGTCCTGACACGCTTTTCTTCTTTTCTCTTCGCAGTTGAGCATTCGCTCCGCACCGCTGCTGAGCCCGATAGGCTCGACTGCTAAGGAATTTGAGGGCTGAAGGGCCATACTATAATAAATTCCCAAAGGGAAGATTGTAGAACGATAGGCTCGAGCGCAGTATACGCGAGAGGGCCGAGGAAACGGTAGAGTGAATGGCAAAAACAAAGATTGAATTGTAGACTACGAAAGAGATGCTCGGCACGGAATGATCATTCTATCGTAAGCTCACTTCTTACATTAGAAATTATATTCCCAGGTTAAGTTAAGTTTGATGCCCAAAACCTTAGAACTTATATGTATGGCGAGCCCTCTCAGGTCTTTAGGCAAGAGGTCTACAATGGTGTCACATGGAAAAAGTCAATGGTGTACCACGTCGCTATCGCTCGTTCCTCTGTGGTGTACCATTTACTCTTTCCATTCACTCATTCCTTATGGTCGAACCCTCCCTTTGGTCGTCCCTAGTCTTATTCTGTCTCGTGCTAAATTTAATTCGTTCCTCTCCTTATTCAGTTGAGCCTATCAGTCTTTCCTCACCTTCAAGGGAGCTATCCTCTTTCTTTAGATTATCTAAGTCAATCTCCCTCAGTCTACAATGGTACACCATTGACTCTATCCTTATGGTCAAGCCTATCTTCGTAGCAAACAATTCTTTATCATATAAAATGCCTTACTCGAAGCAGGCACAAGGCTTTCCCACTTTAGACAAGACCCATATAAAAAGACCCGTATGTGCAGTTAAGTATAAAAAAAAGTCATTCTTTAAAATTAAATTCCTAATTGCGTATTTGCTTGAATGAAAGCGTCAACGCTTAAAGAAAGCAAAATAGATAAGATCAAGATCAAGGGTTCTGATATTCTATATGCAAGGGGATGAAAGCAGTGCTTCATTCTTGAGTATAAATTCACCCGTCTGATAGTCTAACATGGCCCCAAGGGCAAGCCCTTCATTCTCACTCGGCCCTGTCATTGTATACTATCCGATGCATACCGTAGTCATGAATGGACTCCGTGTCGTTATTACTCGCTCCTTATAGTCTTTCCTCAGTCAAATATATGAATTAAAGAATTTGAGCTTCTCGGACTGACCTTAGAATGAGATTAGAGCTCTTTCATACGTACTCTCTCTCTATCTCCCTGACGGCCCTTGAGGTCTATCCCGTGCTTGCACTCGAGCCTCTCCCTAAATTAGATTGGGGGTCGGCCCCCCTAAAGGCTCTTCCCGGCCAAAGAAAAGGATCACTAAATAAAAGACTACTACCAGCTATCATTGCTAGATTTCGCTGTCGCTCCCCCCCTATGGCTATAGTCTCACCCGTCGCTTCATTGGGCCTCAGTCCTTTCACTCTTAGGAAGAAGAAAAGCACTAGTAAGACGAATGAAATTATGCCTAAGCTAAAAATTTGAGCTCTTTTGAATGGCAAACTGATTAGTCTCTCATCCTCTTTTCTTTATCTCCAGATATTATAGAGATTTTAGCTCTTTTATTCATTATATAAGGAAGAGTTTCAGATGCGGATGAATCTGCCTTTTGAGTATCCTCTTTCAGAAAATGATAGAGAACGCCAGCTTAGCTTAATATAATAGATTTTAATTGTCCCGATCAAGCTCTATTAAACTCTGTGCCCTTACTCTTGCTCACACTCATGCTGATGAGTTAATTTCCCAATACATTCGTCTTGCTTTGCTCAACACTAGCTTCATCCCTTGCTTCTCTTTCAAGAGGGCCCTTGTAGTAGTCCCTCCCCTTAGTCACTCGAGGTCTTATTATATACCCTCTCCTGAGTAGTCGAGCCCTTTCGGTCCAAAACTGAGAACTTATATGTATGGCGAGCTCTTATATAGCCTAGGACTTCCTTATATGGTCTAGCTACCGCTTAAGAAGACGAACACTTTTTAACTTATGACTCGCTCCTAACGGAGCACTTGGCTTAAGTAGTAGTAGATCTTATCATTCGCCCCTCTTTTTCTTTATATTTGAGCTCTGAGTATTACTACTGGTATCTCAGACTAAGATATGAATCAGAATCCGTCTAACTCACTCCTCAGTTCTTTAATTAAATGATAGAGACCGCCAAAAAAAAGGGGAGCTTAGCTTTATGGAAAGCAGTTGAATATACTTTTTTAGTGCAATTTCTTATAAAAAGATCAGTATCCACGTGATGCTTAACACACACAACTCTAAGAATTATAATTATAGTCCCTAACGATGGAGGGTCACCTCATTTGTAATTACATCTGTTCCTAGGGTATGAAAGAGAGCGACCCACAGGGTATATAAGAGCTCGACCCATAAAGGGGGAGACCGTCAGGGGGAGATAAATTAAAGACCTGATCAGGCTCGACTTACTAAGGGGAGGGACGAGTGCAACGATCTAAAGGGGGGATAGTATGAAAGATAGCTCCTCTTACTAAGGGCCGACGTCAAATCTACCTCAAGGGAGATTGAAGACGAATGGATAGGATCGAAAGAAAGCTTACGGGGAAGCTCTATATACAGAATCTCCTGAATCAAATGTGTTATTCGAATTTGGATCACACTCAGGAAAGAGAGTCTCTTCATATAAAAAGCACTTTTATTATTATTATTGTTCAGTCAGTCTAGCGCGTCACAAAGAAAAAGAATTGCGCACGCTAGGATCCTTGTCTTTGAAGGTGCCCTCATAAGCTCTTATTCTAGCACTACAGACTCTAAGGGAATGAAAGAGTGAGAACGGAAGGGGTAGGAAGAGTGGATAGGTTGCTCAGCCTTTGACCGGAAGCACTAGATCAATTTCAAATCAAGTAAGAAAGACCCCCTCTTTCTTTTGAACTCAAGTCCGTTTTCCATAGGGAAGATCAAGTGCGAACTCAAGTGGGAAAGCCCTTTGCTTAAAAACCCATTTCCCTCCGGGGCGTGATAAAGATAAAAAAAAGTAAGAAACCCGGCATAAAGTGACTTGTGCCTAGCGATTTCTAGCTAGGTCTTTTCTAAAGTAATGTGGGAAACCCTGGTTCAGGTGAAGGTACTAAATTCATATTATAACAGATTAGTTTAAGACGGGGGCATTAAATTAAGATCAGATCAAAGAGAATCGTAGGTGGCGACGGGGGCATGATAAGGCCACTTGAGAGTCAAGCTATGGGAGGGGGCTCGTTCATAAAAGAGTGTTTCGGGATCGAAAGAAAGTTAGGATTAGGGGTGGAGTTCATTCGTCCATTCACGACTCTTGCTGATTTAAGACTCCAGGATAGTCTGGACCTAAAGGACTGAGTCAATCGTACACCATTAACGTCAGACTAGAATTAGCGGAGGGAGAAGCTCAGATCTTTATACATAGCTGAGTGGATTTCTCTTTAAGCAAATTGTAAAGCTTATCCAACCTCTAAAGTTCAATTTTATTAAATTCTATAAAATAAGTAATCTTTTGTTGATTATGTTGGAAGAGTACCAATTCATTATCATATGATTCAATTTCTTTATTATTGGAGTTCCATTTCATTTTTTTATACGGAACTTCTCCTACTTGAGCTACCCTTGCGATTCCACTTTCGGGGGATTCATTCATGTTATAAGTGAGCTTTCCGATAGAATAATAATGAGGGGAAGAAGCGGGCTTCTATGTCAGAACTAAGAAAGAGATAAATGCGGGGAAGCGAATCATATTAGGAATGTTTTAAGTTAGCTGCCGAGGGTCAATTTGAATGTAATAAGCGCCGAATGGCATCAACTTAAAAAAAGGAAAGGGGAGATAAATGATGTGGGGCACCTAATTAGTAATTACATAAGTGCGCTTCCACTAGAATAATCAGGTCTTTGATCATTCGTAATGTAAGAAGTAAGAAGACAAAAGGGGCGAGGGCAAGACTCCCTTTAATAACTCGCTAATAGCTATAATCTAATATAGGGATAGAGTGAGAGTTCTATAGCAAGAGCTTTCGGCCCTCAGCAATAGTCGTGCCCGCAAAAAAAAGTAGTTCGAATTTAAATAAGTTGGGGAGATAAATAGCCCCAAAGGCCCTGCATTCATAATATAAGTTCTAATCCGCCTGTATATAATATAAGTTCCTCTGCATACAACTTACTAGATTTTTGGGCAGATAAATATTGGGGCTATTTACGAAAGGAGATAAATAGCCCCAAAGGCGTAGATTAATCCGCCTGTATATAATATAAGTACCTCTGCTATGCAGAGTAGAGAAATAGCCTTTGGGGCTATTTACGACTAAAGGAGAGAAATAGCCCCAAAGGCCCCCCATAATATTAAGTTAAGTTCTAACTGTATATAATATAAGATAAGTACCTCTGCTACGCAGAGGCATATAAATAGCCAAAGGGGCTATTTACGACTAAGCCTAAAATCAATATAAAGGAGATATTTACCTACCTTAAATATAAAATCGAAGAGCTGAGCCGAAAGGCGAAGGATTATCGTAGATAAGGTGAGACGATAGTCGATTGGTTGCCTAGTCGGTTCGGTAACCCCGATTGAAGTCCTAGATCTCTTTGAAGGTCGAGGTACTTCAAGACCTTCAATCTTTATCAATTTAATTGAAACATCAACCTAAACTCAATCTTCTATGCCCCGAGGAAAGAAATTGAAATGAACTCAATTCCTGCACCTTGTCTACTGGAATCTCCGAAAGGCTTCCCTTTCTACTGAGCTATTTTATTAGTTTTGGTATCTACTGAACTAAATTCCCACAACTATATCTCTCTACCTGTCTTTGGTATACGATATTTCGTAACTCAAAAAACCCTTAACTCTTCTTTTACGACACCCTTCCTACTCCTTTCGTTCCTCTCTACCTGTCGCTTTCCTTTTATATGGTATTTCTTTCTCTCGAGACCTTCGAAGTCAGTACTCTGAAGTTTAGTTGTTGGATCCGATACCCTTGAATCTGTTGCTTACTCCTTTCCAGTCGTTCAGTCTTCCCTTACTATTAAAAACTACGAAAGACCCTTTCCAGTCGTTCCTGTTGTTTCGATCTCAACCTGGCTTTCCTTCCCTTACGTTCTGTTCCATCACTCCTTTCACTCCATTCCTGTTGTTCTTTGCTGCACCCTCCCTTACTCCTTTGCAGTCGTTCAGTTGCTTACTCCCTTCCCTTACTCCTTTGCAGTCGTTCTGTCCTGCACCCAGTAAGGAACGAAATTGACTTCTCTATACTTCTACGCACCTTGGAAAGGAAACATCAAACTCAAATACCTACTTCTACGTCCATAGGATAGAAATTGAAATCTACAACTTATAATACCTAATCTCATACTTCAACCTAATCTCATACTTCTAATCTCATACTTCAACCTAATCTCATACTTAAAATACGCAAGGCTTACTAGTTGAAATGCCTACTTTTGAAGTCAAACCTCCCTATCCTGCCCTCTTCGAGGAATAGCTCGACTACGAGGTAAGAGTAAATGGCCTCAAGCCATTGTAGACTGTTGCTCTAGGGTCCGTCAGTTTGACAAATTTTATGCTCGTATAGATTTCAAAAAATTTTCTTTTTTCAAATTGAATTAAATTATTGATTTTTTCGTTTTCGTTTAGCTTTCATTGAAAAGAGTTTCGTATAGAGGGGTTTGACAGGCCTAAAATAAATATAAATTCCGGGATTGCTTGAAGGGATTTGAGGTGAGAGGAGAGGCACGGGTAGGACAACAGAGAAGAGAGCTTCAATTGAGTTGATTGAAAAGAGTATTTAGGTATTCCTCGATGTAATTATTTGGTTACAACTGAAATTGATGTGACAGGACGTATACAGTAATTAAAAACAGCTTGGATGTACTCGATGTACTAGATGTACTAGATTCAAGGATGAGTGTACTGGATGAGTGCTTTGGGGCCCCTTTAACCCTTGGGTTTGATAAAGAAGTCTATATTGTATAACCCCTTAGAGTAAACAGGGGTTGGGTATGGGTTGTTGCCCCTTCTTGGGTTGGGATAGGTATTATAGTAAAGTAGACAGATTAGATGTTTGGCATTTGAACTGGGGTTCACTTCAGTAGAGAATAGATCTTTGGCAGCAGAACTGGGGTTTACTTGAGGAGAGAGTAGATGTTTCGCAGCAGAACTGGGTTTGACTTGATGTTTGGCAGCAGAACTGCGTTTGAGTTGATGGGATTCCTGGATTGGGGATTGAGGTTGGGCCTTTCGAGTTGGGGTTTCTTTTCGTATTCCTTCAATTCAGTTGATTTGACTATAGGTATTTTATGTTTGGCATTTGAACTGGGGTTGGTGAAGTACATTAGTTCAGTAAACCAGAATGGCTGTCACTTAGATTGAATTGAGTTGAGAGGCCAGGGGTAACCTTTGATCTGGGAAGTGATTGAAGGGATTTGAGTTGAGAGGCCAGGGGTAACCTTTGATCTGGGAAGTGATTGAATTCAAAAGAGTTCAGAGGCCAGGGTATAGAGGGGTGACCATAGATGGCAGTATAGAGATTCTATTGCTTCAATTGAGTCTTGAGTATAGAGTAGATGTTTGACCTGTGATCTGGGAAGTGATTGAATTCAAAAGAGTTCAGAGGCGTAGAGAGATTCTATTGATTGAATTGAAAAGAAAGAGTATGGCTTTTAGCTTTCATTTCATTGAGTTGATAGGGGTGACACTTTAATTTCGTATAGAGGGGTGACCCTTTCATAAAGTAATGAGTGAGCCTCGAAGCCTTGAATTGACTTGATAGGCGAAGGGGCGAAGAGCTGAGCTGATAGGCGAAGGGTAGACCCCGGATAGGCTCGACTGCAAGGAGAGGGGGATTGGATACTTTAGGATAGGGCTCGACTGAAAGGTAAGAGTAAATGGCCGGCAAGCCATTGTAGACTGTTGCTGTGGAAAGAAATAGCGAAGACGTAAGGAGAGGGACTGAAATCTGAAATCGTCTATCGTAACTAAAAACCCTTAACTCTATCTTCGTAACTGAATTCCCAAAACCCATAAACCCTTAACTCTTCGGTCATCAATTCCCCTCATAGCTTCATTGAGCTCTCTTCCTCTATCCCAATTGGTGCATATTTCTATTTATATAAGGTCTTTTTATGAATGAAATTATACTTAAACTTCAAACTCAGTAGAAGTAGATGCCCCCTTTTCCTAGGAGCTGGAACTCCCCTTTCGTTCCCTTCGGTTCACTCTTTAGGTCTTCTGTTGCATTGCATCTTTCCTTGCATCTGTTGTTGGTGGCATCTTTTTTAGCTCTACGAGGCATCTGTCGCTTTTATATGGTATTTAAGTACTTTCTTTTACTAGAGCTCTATCATTGAATTCCTTTCCCTTCCATGAACTCCTTTGCTTCGATCTGACTTCCTTTTCTGACTCCTTTGAAGTCGTTCTGTACTCGATTCTCCTTCCCTTCGTTCAGTCGTTCCTGCACCCTTCCTCAGGTCTGAGCTTTCCTGTTGTTAAAGTAATCTACACCTTTTCTGACTCCTTTGCTGTCGTTCTCTTCGCTGTTGTTGGTTTTACCCTTGCATTGGTTTCAAGTCATTTCTTTTACCTGGTATAAATGTTCGGAAAGAACTAAATATAGGAACGATGGGGTTGCAAACGTTGGTAACCCCGATGTGAATCCTCTAGTTGACTGCAGGTCTAAGACTGAAATAATGGAAATCGATAGAAATTTCATTGAAAAAAACCCAAATCAATCTCTATCTTTCAAGTTCAATACCTATATTATGCCCTCTACAGTAAAGGAAATTCAAATCTCTTAATCTACAACTCCCTTCTTCTTCTCAGGTGACCTTTCCTCTGGTTCCCTTTCTTCGATATTCAAAACGTAGACAGATTTCCTTCACTTCCGCTACCTTTCGTTCCCTTCGGTTCTCTCGAGACCTTCGAAGTCCTTTGCTTGGATCTCAACCTTCTCCTTTCATTTATATGGTATTTCTTTCGTTCACTCCTTTCCAGTCGTTCCCTTCCTTTCTCTCGATACGTTGCATTTGGTTCGAACTCCCTCTTCGCTTCATTGAGCTCTGTGCAACTATCCTAGGTGCATCTTTCTATTTATATATCATATTTTTTTGTGCATATTTAAATTTCTATATTCAATTTTAATGAATTAAATTATACTTAAACTTCAGTAGATGCCCTAGCTCCAGCCGCTACTTCACTCCCTTTGTTCGATTCGTTCGTCAGCCATTCATTCCTCAGCTGCAATTGCCTCCTATCTCGATTTGTTTGGATCTGAAGTTCTCTCTTCCCTTTGGATCGATAGCTTCGAAGTCAGTTCTGTTTTCCATCTTTTCTTTAACCAGGCATATGTTCGGAAAAGACAGACATAGATGAACAAGGGGCGGAGAGCTGAGACGAAAGGAGAAGGGGCGGAGAGCTGAGCCGAAAGGCGAAGGGGCGGAGAGCTGAGCCGAAAGGCGAAGGGGCGGAGAGCTGAGCCGAAAGGCGAAGGGGCGGAGAGCTGAGCCGAAAGGCGAAGGGGCGGAGAGCTGAGCCGAAAGGCGAAGGGGCGGAGAGCTGAGCCGAAAGGCGAAGGGGCGAAGAGCTGAGCCGACAGGCTCAGGGGTGGCCGGGAGGTTCGGTAACCCCGATGTTCAGTCCTATAGCTAAAGGAAGGTCTAAGCTGGTACACCCCCAGAAGTTAAAATGAAAGATCACAACCCAATCTCTAAACTACACCTTTGGTATACGATATTTCTATAGTCAATTCCCAATCCCCAAGGCTTCCCAGTTCATCTACCTCTACACTTACTTAAGAGAGCTCTCTAAAGTCATCAACTTAAACTCTAAACTTCTATGCTCCCATATCTACGATAGTGAAACTACTATCCTTATGCCTGTCCTTTCTCATTACTCCTGACCTCAACTTCTATCTAGACTCTCTTTTCGTAACTCAATTCCCTCAACGACTTATTATTATATTAGGGCTTCGAAAATCTATCTACTTGAATGCCCCTGCCCTAAAGTCAAATCTATCAATCCCCTCTTTAAGTCAAATCTATCAATCCCCTCTTCTTTCGATGCTATGACTATAGGGGAGCCGATATGCGAAAGAATTAAATAGCTCAAATGATAAGGGGAGGGCCGACGTAAAGGAGGGATTGACCAATATGGAAAATTCCCTGATAGGGCTCGACTGTAAGGTAAGAGTAAATGGCCGGCAAGCCATTGTAGACTGTTGCTTTGGGACCGAAGGTACCTTACTGAAAGAGAAAAGTCAGTAAATTACTGACTTTAATACCTTCATTCAGCACTCTCTTCTACTACTTCCTTGCCCTTCTTCTTCGAATCGTTCCTCTCTCGAAGTCAGTACCTGTCCTTTCTTTCGATCTGTCGATTCTCCTTTAATTTATGTCCTGTACCTTAGCCCACTCCTTTGCAGTCGTTCTGTTCCCGTCCTGTACCTTAGCCCTCTCCTTTGCAGTCGTTCTGTTCCCTTGCATCTGTCCTTCACTCCATTCCTGTCGTTCTGTTCCCTTGCATCTGTCCTTCACTCCTTTGCAGTCGTTCTGTTCCCGTCCTGTACCTTAGCCCTCTCCTTTGCAGTCGTTCTGTCTTCCCTTACTGTCGATCCCTTCCGCTCCCTCTCTTTCGTTCCTGTCGTACCCTTACTCTCGTTCCTCTCGTTCAGCCTTCGCTTTCTTTTTTTTTTCAAGTCATTTCTTTTACCTGGTATAAATGTTCGGAAATCAATCTCTATTTGAACAAGTGGTTGGCTAGTTGCCAGCCACGACGTTCATACTCAAGCTAAAGGAAGGTCTAAGCCTATAAGTTCAATCTTAAATAGAAATGGAATTGAAATCAATCTTAAATAGAAATGGAATTGAAATCAATCTTAAATAGAAATTGAATTGAAAACCCCATAATCTACAACTTAAATGTCCTCCTCTACAGGATAGTCAAATCCCAGTTGACTCTTTCGTAACTAAATTACCGAAACTCTCTGTCCGGAACACTCCCTTACTTCAGGTACCCTCTCCAAAGGAATCTAAATCTACTTAACTCCAACCCCTTATCTATACGACCCTGTTTTCGTCTCAACTCAAGTTTCCTACCTTTGAATTCCACTTCTATCTACCTTTGGTATCTCCGATCCTATAACTAAAACCCCTCTACCCTGTTTTCCCCTCTCCTGGAATACCCTATTGCATTCCCTCTCTTTCCTTTCGATCGATTCCCCAGCTCTAGGTTCAGGTTCAATAACTCCAACTTCAAACCCCTATCCCTATTAAAAACTACGAAACATGAACTCAAACCCCTCTGCTTTTCAAGAGCAACTTACGTTCCCTTAGCTACTTCCTATCCCTTTAGGTTCAGCTGCTACTCGATTCGATCCCCTGTCCTTTCTGTCGATACCTGCCATTTACTCCTAGTAGCTGTCCCTTCCCTATCTGCATTCCTTTGGATTGACTCCTCTTTTCTTCTCACTCCTTTGGTTCCTCTGGTGCCCTTTCGATTCATTAGTTCCTTGTCCTTTCATTTATATAGTCTTTCTTTTACCTGGCATCTGTTGCATTTGGTTCTAAGTCAGTACTTTCTTCCCTTGCATCTGTTTGGTTTGGATTTCCGTTTTCGGGTAATTTCTTTTTCAAATGAATATGTCCGGAAAAGAACTCCATATCTAGATGAAAGAGGGGCGGCCGGGCGGTTGCCACTCTGTTCATCCTCCTGCTCAAGGAAGGAATTAATCTGAAAGCACCTAAAATCTATAGAAGTTAAATTGAAAACCTATACCTAATCTACAACTTCAAATACCTAACATCCTTCTTTAAAGTTAACTTCTCTTCCACTCTTAGAGGTCTTTTAAACCCTAAAATACCTACTTCTCTTTTAATCCAATCCGGAAGGCTTACCAAACTGAAATGCCCTCCTCTACAGGAAAGGAAACCTCAAACAACTAATCTACTTCATTCCTCTCCTTGAAGTTGAGCTACTTCAATACCTCAACCCCATCACTCATCTACTGAACTCAAACCCTCTTCGAGGTCTTTTCAACCCTCAACCCATAAACTCCATCTTCTATGCCTGTAAGGATAGAAATTGTAATACCTCTCAGAATCTTAACTCAAAACCCTTAACTCTAAATCTACAACTTAAATTGATCTCTCATCTACTTCACTCAAATGCCTCAACTCTATCTTCGTAACTAAATTCCCTTACTTCATCTACTGAACTAAATGAAAAAAACCCTGAACTCTAGGACAACACCTGTCATTACCGAGACCCCTTTTCTCTACGACAACACCTGTCATTACCGATACCCCTTATCTATAGTCATGCCCCTTACTCTCCGCTTACTCCTATCCTTTAACTCCTTTCCTTTCTTTGAAGCTCCCAACCCTTCCTGTACCTGAGCCCAATGCTGCTCCTCGATCCCCTGTCCATTCACTCCTTTCCATTCCATTCACTCCTTTCCATTCCATTCACTCCTTTCCAGTCGTTCCCTTACTCTCGATACCTTCGATCTGTTCCTTACTCCTTTTCAGTCGTTCTGTCTTTGTTTTCTAGTAATTTCTTTTACCAGGCATATGCCCGGAAAGAAAAAGAGTACTATATGAATCCGGGGCGAAGAGCTGAGCCGAAAGGCGATGGGGTGACCCTAGAATTGGTAGTGGGAGTTGGTCGATCATAATACTGATTGATGGAATTTCGTAGAGAGGGGTTTCAAGGAGAGAAATAGCCCCAAAGGCGTAGACTAACTGTATATAATATAAGATAAGTACCTCTGCTACGCAGAGGCATATAAATAGCCAAAGGGGCTATTTACGACTAAGGAGATAAATAGCCCCAAAGGCGTAGACTAACTGTATATAATAGCGGATAAGTTCCTCAGCTATGCTGAGTAGAAGAAATAGCCTTTGGGGCTATTTACGAAAGGAGATAAATAGCCCCTTTGGCGTAGATTAATCCGTCTTACTATAATATAAAGACCTCAGCTATGCTGAGTAGAAGAAATAGCCAAAGGGGCTATTTACGACTAAGGAGATAAATAGCCCCAAAGGCGTAGACTAACTGTATATAATAGCGGATAAGTTCCTCAGCTATGCTGAGTAGAAGAAATAGCCTTTGGGGCTATTTACGAAAGGAGATAAATAGCCCCTTTGGCGTAGATTAATCCGTCTTACTATAATATAAAGACCTCAGCTATGCTGAGTAGAAGAAATAGCCAAAGGGGCTATTTACGACTAAGGAGATAAATAGCCCCAAAGGCGTAGACTAACTGTATATAATAGCGGATAAGTTCCTCAGCTATGCTGAGTAGAAGAAATAGCCTTTGGGGCTATTTACGAAAGGAGATAAATAGCCCCTTTGGCGTAGATTAATCCGTCTTACTATAATATAAAGACCTCAGCTATGCTGAGTAGAAGAAATAGCCAAAGGGGCTATTTACGACTAAGGAGATAAATAGCCCCAAAGGCGTAGACTAACTGTATATAATAGCGGATAAGTTCCTCAGCTATGCTGAGTAGAAGAAATAGCCTTTGGGGCTATTTACGAAAGGAGATAAATAGCCCCTTTGGCGTAGATTAATCCGTCTTACTATAATATAAAGACCTCAGCTATGCTGAGTAGAAGAAATAGCCAAAGGGGCTATTTACGACTAAGGAGATAAATAGCCCCAAAGGCGTAGACTAACTGTATATAATAGCGGATAAGTTCCTCAGCTATGCTGAGTAGAAGAAATAGCCTTTGGGGCTATTTACGAAAGGAGATAAATAGCCCCTTTGGCGTAGATTAATCCGTCTTACTATAATATAAAGACCTCAGCTATGCTGAGTAGAAGAAATAGCCAAAGGGGCTATTTACGACTAATCCGAATTTACCTAAAATAAATATAAATTCCGGTATTGCTTCAATTGAATTGTAGGGGGCTGTACCATCACCGGGTATTGGGGTATGCAAGTATTTACGATTACAGTCAGTTGATAGGCGACTAGTCTAAAGGTAAGCCACTATAATATAAGTTCCCTTCAATTTCGTAGAGAGGGGTGAACCTTTCATTTCGTTGAGTATTGCTTCAATTCAGTTGATAGGCCTATAGAGGAATTGAGAGATAGGGTGTTAGTAGGGGTTACCCTTTCATTGCCAGAGAAGAGAAGAGAGGGGTTTGAAAAGAGTTGAAAAGAGTATTCCAGTCTGTGGTACACCCGGATGGGTTAGTTTTATTCCTTTCATTGAGTTGATAGGCGAGTGATTTCAGAGGGGGGTGTCAGTCATAATACGTATTCATTGATTTGAGTATCGTATTTAAGGCACTGGATGAGCTCGATGAGCTCGATGAGCTGGATGAGTGAGCTTTCATTTCATTGATTTGAGTTTCGTATTTAAGTAGGTATGTCTAGAGGGATTTAGCTTGAATTGAGTTGGAGAGGGGTTTGAAAAGAGTTTACGATGGGCAGGATTGATGGTATTGAACAGGGGTTGAGTTCAGTTGATAGGCATATAGAAGGGGTGCCCCTTGAATTGAGTAGAGAGGCGATGGGAAGGATTGAAGTGCTTGAATAAGGTAAGCCACTATAATATAAGTTCCCGTGAATTGAGTTGATAGTCGATGGGAAGGATTGAGAGTATAGATTTCATTGCCTCATAGGCATTATTTGGTTACAACTCGAAATGGTATCCAAGGACGTGTTTTGATTACAGTATTGAGCAATTGGCAGATAGAGATAGGGTGTTAGCTCTGAGAAGATAAAGTAAAGTAATGAGTGACACTTGAATTTCTCTTAGAACCAGGGGTTTGAGTATGGAAGTGACTTAGATTGAATTCAGTAGAGAGGCGTATAGAGGGGTGACACTATAATTTATCTTAGAACGAGGGGTTTGCCAGTCACTTAGATTGAAGAGGGGTTTGAATTTCGTATTTCCTGGATTGGGGATTGATGGTTTAGTAAACTCTTTAGGATAGGAATTGAGATGAGATGGTTGGCAATGGAACTGGGGTTGGGGTGAAAAGAGATCTTCCGTTGAAGAACTGGAATGGCACGGCAGAATATACGGGCATTTGAAGAACTGGAATGGCACGGGTAGGACACCTGAAGAACTTGAATGGCACGGGGGGTACACCTGAAGAACTTGAATGGCACGGGGGGTACACCTGAGAGTTTGGCTTTCATTGAGTTGAGTAAGGAATTCAGTCTTAGAACGAGGCTTAGAACGAGGAAAGACCCTTCAGTTCAGTTGAGTATTCCGAGTTACTATTCTATGGTTGGGTTTGGCAGTCACTTAACGTGTTCAATTTGGGATTGCAGGATTGCTGGTTGAGTACCCTATTGGGATTGGAAGTCACTTAGATTGAATTGAATTTAGTATAGTTAAGAAAGATCTGTATGTTGATCTCGGGTATGTTGATCTCAGCTTCGCTCTTTTCTCAGATTCGAGATTTTGAAAGAGATGTTTAATTTGAGAAAATGGAATTTTTGACAAAGAAAATTTCATTCGAAAATTTGAAAGAAAGAAAAAAAGTGTGATGTTTTCGTTTTTTTCAATTATATTGATTTTTGCGTTTTAGTTTCGCTTTAATTTCGTTGAGTATAGTATAGAAAGATCTTGAGGGCATTAATACCGCTTTCATTTCTTCTCTGGGTAAGCTCTCTCTTGGAATTTCTTCACCGTGCTTTGTTATATTATAGTAAGGGTCTCCCGAACTATTTCAGTACATATGGCGCAAGACGATTCCACATATCGAGGTCGGAATGGGATCGGGTCTTTTCACGTCTCACCGTAGTGCCCGGTTTGTCTTGATTGGAGATTGAGAAACAAGAAGGGAAAAGTAGAAAAGAAACATAAGCATCCGTTGCTTGCAGGTCCTTAGTCAAGTAAAGTAGGCGAGGGCATTTCCATCGCGTCTGGTAAAGAATGCTGGCGAGCCTAGAGCTTCTCATTCAGTGCTTTCTCCAATCCGATAAAGGCTTGAACTTACCGAAAGCAGATTACAGTATTGCGTTCATTCAAAACAAAAGATTCATCTATTCGTATGTCATTTCTCACACTTGTTCATATACTGAATTTATTGATTAATTTCTTTGGTATTTATAGGTTCGGTCACGTACTCGTATATTATTGAATTTAATTAGGAATAGTTTATAGAGAGAATTTGGAATGGTATATAGATATCATATCTGAATCTTTTTCATTCACTAAAGAATTTAATTTTGACTTGTTATAAGAGTCAATTCATGTGAAGAAAAGAATTGCGGGAATTCACTCCTTGATAGTTTCTGTATTTCGTCAAAGTCGCTCGAGAAAGCTCCGCCCAATAGCGCTCTACAGTAGTGCCCTGCGGGGTCGTAGAGCCGGTCTCCGGTTGCCTAAGAGACTTCATGAAAGCTGGAAAGTTTGGAAGATCAATTCTCAAATCCAATTCTCAAATAGAATTTTGCGTGACAAATGCGCGCAACTCGAAATGAGAATCCAATTTGAAAAAGCATTTTGCTTAACACATGAAATTGAAAAACGAAAAAGAGAGAAAATGCGTCGCGCTGCTTCCTTTCCTGCGTCGCGCTGCTTCCTTTCCCGAGTTAGGGTTGCTAAGCGCCGCGGAGGAAAAAGTTGGGGAGATAAAATTTTAAAGTCATTCAATCCATTTGAATAAATTCAATTAATTCATAAATTTCATTTTTTCTTTTCCTTCCTCTGCTGCCTGCCCTTGACTCCTCTGTCGATTTCTGTATTTGAGTTTAGGGTTTGGGTATTCCTGGTTTCTCGTTTGTCGATGTTCGTTTAGCTTGAATTTCCTTACCTTCTCTTTCTTCTTGATCCTTCCTTCCCTCGCTTCGGTGTCACCTATCGGCCACCCCATCGGCTTTCGTCTCAGCTCTTGGCCCCTCTTTGATCTACATATCTTTCTTTCCTTTTCATCTACATATCTTTCTTTCCTTACATATGCGTGGTAAAAGAAAGGACAGAAAGAAACACATACGCCAGCAGCAAAGAAAGACAGATGCCAGGGTAGTGCCAGCAAATCGAGTACAGAAACAACAGAGCGAAATGACAGGTAGAGCCAGGGAAGAAAGATGAAACTGCAGACCAGAAGAACGAAATGACAGGTATGGAGTAGCATGATGGCAGACCAGATCCGTCAATGGAAAGAGAAGATCAAGAGCTTAGGGCAGACCAGAAGAGTGCCAGGTATCGATCGAAATGACAGGTAGAGCCAGGGAACGAGGATGATGGCATGCGTCATAGAGAAATGGTATCGACAGATCGAAGGTATCGAGTGAATAGAAAGGGGAGGGAAAGGAATACTGAAATAGGAGTTCTTGAACCTGTAGCAGGGGCTTCAACTGAAGTTAGAGTAGGGTATACAGAAGTTAGAGTAGGGTATACAGAAGTTAGAGTAGGGTATACAGAAGGTAGAGTAAAGTCAGGGAGTGACTATAGTATCAGGGAGTGACTATAGTATTAATCAAATCTTTGAAGTTCTAGGGTTTGACTTCAGGTATCGAGATAAATGCAAGGAAAGTGCCAAAGCAACAGTCTACAATGGCTTGAGGCCATTTACTCTTACCTCGTAGTCGAGCTATTTCATTAATCGCCTATCGGCTCACCTATATAAATAGCCTCGAAGAGGGGAGTAGAAGATAAAGAAGGTGTTTGCATTTTCATTTCTATTCTATTTCAGTAGAAGCTTTCAGTCTTAGACCTTATGTCAACTAGAGGAATTAAATGAGGGGTTACCAACTAGGCAACCCCATCGTTCATAGAGTATATCAAATTCCGAACATTTTATGAGAGGTCAGGCTGCAAAAGATGGAAAACAGAAATGCAACCAAAGAAGAGTTGGGAAAGCGACAGATGAAAAGAAAGTATTGACTTCGAAGGTCTCGATCCAAAGGGAACGGAAGGGAATCGATCGCAATGACAGGTATCGAGAGAAATGCAAGGGGTAGAGCTCAAAAGCAAAGACGACAGGAAGGAATGGAAGAGAAAGGGGGTTGCAACTGGAGCATCTACTTTTGATGAGTTACGAGTTGGAGGTCAATTTCATTTAAATAAATACCTTATAGAAATAGGGTATACCAAAGACAGGTAGTTGGGTACGACTATCGTAGATGAGGTAAGAGAATTGAGTGACGAAGATAGAGTTGAGGGAAGTGAGGGACGAAATAGGGTATACCAAAGGGAAGGCAAAGGTTGAGATCCAAAGGGAAAGAGAGTTTAAATTGGAGTTTAAGTGAGAGTTTAAATTGGAGTTTAAGTAGAATTGCATCCAAAGAAAATGGAATATAGAAATTTAAATATGCAACTAGGATAGCTGCAGAGAGCAGAATAGAGATTCAAAGATAGATTTTCGAAGATAGAGTTGTGGGTTTGGAGTTAAGAAATTGCGTATAGAGAGAGGAAATTGAGTTCCTTACTTTCAGGACCTCGAAAGAGGGGAGTAGAAGATATAGATGGGGTTGAGGTTTACTTTAAGAGCTGAGAGTACCCTAGAAGAAGGGGAAGAGAGAGAAGTAGGACCTCGAAGAGGGCAGGAAAGATCTGAACTGAAGTAAGGGGTTGAAGGTGGGTATTTGAGTTTGACTGTCCTGTAGAGGAGGACATTGAAGATGGAGTTGAGGTTGATGTTTCAATTTATATCGATTTCCATTTATATCCTATATAATATAGCATAGAAGATAGAATAATATAGCATAGAAGATAGAGTTTAGGTAAGTCATTTATCTTTCAGTCCCTCGCTTCGGGGAGTAGAGAAGAGAGGAAAAGACATAAACAAACAAAGATGACACCACCAAAGAAAGAAAGATGCCAGAGAAAGAGGATTACAGATGCCGGAGAAGGAAAGAGACACTAGCCAATCGCTCAAGAGTTGAATGATGGCGCTTGGGCCTTTCGGGTTGGCTTGGGGTAGGGCATTTCAGGTTGTGCATGAACGGATGGGCTGGGGAGGGCTTTTCGTACCCTCAAGAGTATGGTGACCCTGGAGTTGATGACCTTTGTCTCGGTTTGGCAGTGACTTAGATTGAATAACCTCTATGCCAGTGACTTAGCTTTCATAACCTATATGGTGACAGAACGACTGCAAAGGAGTAAGGAATGCAAAGGAGTAAGGGAGCGGAAGTGAACGACTGGAAAGGAGTGGGCTAAG
The DNA here is from genome assembly GCF_044706935.1 of Curcuma longa. Taxonomy (NCBI): domain Eukaryota; kingdom Viridiplantae; phylum Streptophyta; class Magnoliopsida; order Zingiberales; family Zingiberaceae; genus Curcuma; species Curcuma longa. The sequence continues at coordinate 40,653 of NW_027432423.1, forward strand.
GCTGGAAATCAGTAGTTGTTTTGAATAACGAAAGCAATACGATATAAAAGGAAAGGTCACCTGAGGAATGAACCGAAGGGAACGAAAGGTAGAGGGTGCAGGAAAGACGACTGGGTCTTTCGTAGTTTTGAATAACGACAGATCGGGGGTATCGATTTTATATTTCAGGTAGGCGCTCAAACAGTTGACTAACTAGAAGGATAGGGTATTGAATTGCCCCTTACTATATATTTATTAGTCGTAAATAGCCCCAAAGGCTATTTCTCTACTCTGCATAGCAGAGGTACTTATATTATATACAGGCGGATTAGAACTTACTTATATTATGAATGCAGGGCCTTTGGGGCTATTTATCTCCTTTCTATTTATTTTAGGTAAATTCGGATTAGTCGTAAATAGCCCCAAAGGCTAAGGAGATAAATAGCCCCAAAGGCGTAGACTAACTGTATATAATATAAGAGTTGTACCTCTGCCACGCAGAGGCATATAAATAGCCTTTGGGTCTATTTTCGACTCACAAAGAGGCATAGCAGAGGTACTTATATTATATACAGGCGGATTAGAACTTAATTATAGTAAGTAGGGCCTTTGGGGCTATTTCTCTCCTTTCGTAAATAGCCCCAAAGGCTATTTATCTACTCTGCATAGCAGAGGAACTTATATTATATACAGGCGGATTAGAACTTAATTATAGTAAGTAGGGCCTTTGGGGCTATTTACGACTAATCTTCTATAAATAAATTAAGATCAGTATACGTTCGTTTTGAATTAATTTACTAGATTTTTGGCATATTAATTTCGTACTTCTATTTTTGGGCCTAATATAAAAGTAAGTTTCCTGCAAAGCGACGAACGAGTGAAACGACTAAGATAAGAAGTGACGGGGTGGCGACGAACGAGCGAGTAGAGACCCGATAGGGACGATAAGTAGTTGTGCTCGCCATACATATAAGTTCGTTGGAGAGGGACAAAAGTGCTCGACTTTAAAGTTAAAGGAGAGGGACGGAGGGGCGACGGCCGACTTTTACTCAAGCATTTTCTCTCTATTTTCTTATGTTTATGTTCCGCTTGAAAAAGAGGATTGAACACAAGCATTTCTTCCCGAAAGGCGTGCTGAAAGGAACTTTCAAACTCTCGAAGTAAGATCTGGAATGAAAGCTCTAAAGTTAACTAAAAAAAGGCAAAAGAGAAGTTCAATCAAAACTCTGTCCCAGGATAAAGAGGCTTTCTAGTTCAAGACACAAGTTGGAACATATTCGTTCCTATCACTCATAATCCCGTACTCATAGCTTTATCCGAACTCATCAGAACCGGACTCGTACTATAAACTTCTAAACATCAGAACCGGACTCGTACACTCGTACTAGAAACCTATAAACTTCTAGTTGCTGGTGCCAAGACGAGTGAAAGTGAATCCGAACTCGTACACTCGTACTAGAAACCTATAAACTTCTAGTAGCTGGTGCCAAGACGAGTGAATCCTTACCACCTTTTTCTTCAACTAATGTTCGCGAAAGGGACGCCCTTACTATATATTGGGCATCGCGACGTGAGTGAATGGCCAAAATTAACTCTTTCCATTCACGATCATGAAGCGGAGCAATTGTAGACTATCCGCTTCCATTCACACGTCGCTTCGCTCGTTCTCTTTACGTCGCTGTCGCTAGCAACAGGTCGTGAATGTTCCCATTCACTCTACCGTTCGTCACTTTGTTCGGGTTCGGCCCTCTTGCTAGCATAGCGACGTCTTGGAATTCACTCTCCTAAAATAAAGATAAATTCCGCATAATATAAGTTCGGGTCAGTCGAGCGCGTCATTATCACCACGTCGCGCGTCAAATACAATACTTTATTTTCGCTCCTCTCCCTTGTCGGGAGAGCTACAGCTACTTTATACTATCTCCCCAAAGGGTCGATCCCTTAACAGGCCCTCTCCCGCGGGTCGAGCTATTTGAATTTGATATCCTCTCCCGCTCCCGAGTTCCCTTAAATCACTTAACTTAAGGAATGTCCCGAACCTCTGGTCTTTCGGTCGATTCTTTATTCTTCCCATCGCACCTTGCCCTCTTGAATACCAATACCCGGAAAAGAGAATAAGAAATGAGTGTATGACAAGAGAATAAGAAAAGAAAGAAAAGATAGGAAAATATATAGTATAGTAGAGAATAATAAATTAGAATCATATCCCTCGGTGACTGACGATCACTAAGCACGTGAGAGTGAGACTCTACTCTAGGCTGATTCGCAGTCGTGAATGGCGTCGGAAAGTAGTGAATGCGCCCCTCACCCGTCATTACTCGAGCCCGTCGTTCGTAGCCAGAGCGAGGTGATTTCAATAACGATGACAAAGCGGGTGGCATTTATTATTCTCTTTTCAGTCTCGAGTCTCACTAGCATAGTAGTTAGCGAAAAGATCAATCTCTATCTATTTTCACTCTTCCTTTTGAGATCAGCACGCCTCATTATCACACCGCAGCAAGAGTCGTGAATAGAAGAGAAGGAAGGAGCCTTCGTTCCAAGCCACCCGCCTACCAGAGGCAAGAACGACCGCAACCACAAACAGCCAGAGCAAGTGCCCGAGAGGATTGATTTGCTGCAACTGAAAAGGGAATGGAATCGCTTTACTTTAGTGAATGGATGGAACGAGTTCTAACGGTAGAGTCCTAATGGTCGGCTCTAGTTCTTAGGTGGGCCAACGCAACTTATATTATAATAGAACAGAACTCTGGTCGGCGAGCCTTTCTTCACGGATCTCAGTCTAGTCTTTCTCGGGGTCAAGTCCTTCTTTCTTTCATGCCTATGCCTATGTCGATCCGACCTAGCAACGTTTGACTTGACGACTGGGGGCAAATATAAGCTCAGAGCCGGCGTATTAGGGACGGCTTATTTGGGTATAGGGCTGGATTCTTCGACCCTTACTATATATTTATTAGTCGTAAATATTGGGGCTAAAATGTGTATGCATTTTTTTCTCCCTTATATATATGGTCGAGCCTATCGAGTACGAAGCCTCTAGCCCGCTGATCCAGATTCCGATTTAAGAGTAGTAGAAGCCCAAGGATCGTAGTTCAGGAACTGAGATTATTGGCTTGTGCTTAATCCGCTACACTCCTTTCGAGCTGCCAGTGGACGTGCTGTTCTCATCTTTTTCGAATTTGAAGCATTCCAACTTTTTCTTTTATCATCGTCGGCTGGGTGGTCCAGCCTGGTTCAACACATTGACTTTTCGATCCGGCCCTTCCATACTTTAATAAAACTTGGGCAAGTTATCTGGTCCCCAGAGACAAAAACATGGGTATAGCGTTTGCTCCTTCTTGCAACAAGAGTGGGGTAGAATGGTATGGTCCAGCTCAATTTGCCTTTGGTTTGATGCAAATGGTTCCACAATTTACTTTTATATTAGGCCCCTTACATCCCTTAACTCTGAGCTATCTAGCCGAATCGATCTGACTCAGTCCCATCGCAGTATGGTGGAGATTTCGGAGATAAACTGACAGGAACAGCTCCCCGCTTTGACTATTGGGATACCTTTCTTCTATACGATATTTGGCTTGTTAGGAAAGCCAGAAAGAAATCCCCGTCTCCAAGTCCTTTATAACAAATCCCCAGGTGCGAAGCGTGTGGGCAGTAAAGGTTTCTAGCCTTCGAGAAGGGGCGTAGCCAATTAACATATTCTTTTTTCTTTCTAGATGCGAATCTAGGATATGTAAAGTACCCAGGTGCCTAGCCTTTCCTTATGAGGGACTACTACTTATTAGATTAGACGGACAGTCTTTCCATGCTTTGTTCTTACGAAGACTAACCGGGAAGGATGGTTTGCAAGGAGGTATACTGGCAGAGCAGGAAGATAGGCAAAGGAGAATCGGGAATCGATCTAGAGATGCCGGTGCCATTCAACTAGCTGCCGTTATTCCTTACTTAAACAGAAGCAGACGGGATACAACAATAAGATAGACCACCGAAAGTCAGTACCACCACTGCTACTCAAAAGAGTACAGCTAGCGCCTCGAACTAATCACATGCTGCTCCCTGTCTTCCTTCCGTCTTTTATTTGACTACGTCTGATTCATTTCCTGCAAACCTTCCGCCAGCAGTTGATTCAATAGCAAACGATATGCCGATCGGATAAAAAAAAACTATTTGTAGGTTACTTATTCCCACAACTGATGCAGCCGAGTCGTTACAACAGCTAAAAGCAGCTTTCGTTACCAACCCAAGAGCAGAAGGAGCTTTTAGACACTGTACCTTTAGATGCGTGCAGGAGCAAGGGCCTCTGACTAAGATCATTTCCTACCACACACTATACAGGCAAGGAGCAGCTTTCCCGGCCCTTAGGCATTTTAGCTATATGCTATTATTTTTCTTCTAGTAGCATAGAATAAGTTAAACGGATAAAAAGTAGACGTACTATAAGTTAAACGGACGGCGAATCGTCCGGATAATAATACTGCAGATTACAGTCGATGTAGTATAAGTTAAACGGATACAAAAGTCGACGTACTATAAGTTAAACGGATAAAATACCATCTTATTACTATAGGTTCTCAAGGGTGCCTGCAATAAGTCGACGTACTAAAAGTTATACTGCGGATAAAATACCTACGATTAGCTTATAAAGGGTGTCTGCAAAGAAGTAGAAGTAGAATAGCAGATGTTAGGGCATAACCAAAGAAGTACGTACTGTGTGATCATTTTGAGCCGCGCACGGCGAATCGTGCGGATAATAGTCAAGGGTGTCTGCAAAGAAGTACAATGGCAGATGTTAGGGCCAGTACGTACGGAGAACGAATTACGGCTAAATTACGCAAGGTGATGTAGGGACAGATGTTAGGGCCAAAGAAGTACGTACTGTGTGATGTAGGGAGAAGTAGAATAGCAGATGTTAGGGCATGACCCTGGCCTACGTATATTTTTTATTCTAGTAGAATAGCATTATATACCATTCTTAATAAATTGACTATATTTTTGGGCTTGAACTCAAATTGGAGCAGCAGCCGCCCCAATATATATACAGGGCCGATGTTAATTTGTTTAGGGAAAGATAAACGAGGTCCATCTTTCACTCCTGCATTTATCTACCGTTTGCCTTCTAATACAATAAATTCCCATCTTTCCCTCTAGCTGAACCCTATTATTACCAGTATAATTGCGTGCCCTCCTTAGTAAGTTCTTTGGGGCTGTAGTATGAACTCCTTCTATGTTAGACTATCCGACCGCCAAATATATGGTGGGGCCGATGCTAAGCAAGTGTTCTGAAGGTACGAGGGCACCGACGTCTCAATCTACTTTCATGAAAGAACTTCGTGTTCTCTAGTATATTCATTCTCTATTCTTTATATAACGATATAACGTACCGAAATAGATGATATAACGTACCGAAATAGATTCATCATATGAATCGAATGCGCCCTTACTATATATTTGGCGAACAGAGTGACGTGCACTCTTCCGTCACTCTTGCTCGTGCTCGACTATAAAGGAACGAGTGAAACGACGGGAGCGGGAGTCAAAAAACAAAACAGTCAAATTCGTACTAGTCAAATTCGTAGTTCCCATTCAAATGTTAGCTGTCCAGGCATCTCCGTAGCTGCTTTTTCCGCCGCTCGTACCTCTACCGGGTCAGGAACGTATGTTATACAAGATTTGAATGTACCTGACTCTTTCTCTTCCTATGAACTCGTACCTAGAACTGGTGCCCCTAGACGAGGCTGCCCTTTGATCCAACTCCTTTTGTACGCGTTCGGGATAGTCCATTAATTAAGTGATCAGTGAATGGACAAAAGAAGCGGATACGTGATGCTTAACACATGCGGGTCAGAGGGTACCGATATACAATTCCGATACAACAACAATAACAAACAGAAAGAAAGAGGGAGCGAATGAGTATGAAAAACGTATACAATTTATTATAGTATGAAAGAAATTATAGCTATTCTTCACTAATAAATTAGATCGAGATCGAGAGCTAAATTGACTATATTGATTTGTGGCCATAGTTTAGTCGTAAATAGCCCCAAAGGCTATGCAGAGCATATAAATAGCCTTTGGGGCTATTTACGACTAAGTAGAATAAACCATCTTACTAAAATAGAAATACCTCTGCTATAACTTACTGGTTTGGGAAGCCCCTATTGAGTCGAAAATAGACCCAAAGGCTATTTATATGCCTCTGCGTGGCAGAGGTACTTATCTTATATTTAGTAGGATTAGTCTACTTAGTCGTAAATAGCCCCAAAGGCTAAGGAGATAAATAGCCCCAAAGGCGTAAAATGAACCATCTTACTAAAATAGAAATACCTCTGCTATGCAGAGAAGAGAAATAGCCTTTGGGTCTATTTTCGACTCAAAAAGTGCATAGCTGAGGTCTTTATATTATATACAGGCAGATTAGTCTACGCCTTTGGTGCTATTTACTTCTTGGGGCTATTTATCTCCTTAGCCAAAGGGTCTATTTTCGACTCAAAGAGGCGTAGCAGAGGTACTTATCTTATATTATATACAGTTAGTCTACATAGTCGTAAATAGCCCCTTTGGCTATTTATATGCCTCTGCGTAGCCGAGGTACTTATCTTATATTATATACAGGCTGATTAGTCTACGCCAAAGGGGCAATTTATCTTCTCTGCATAGCAGAGGTATTTCCTTTTTAGTAAGATGGTTTATTCTACTTAGTCGTAAATAGCCCCAAAGGCTATTTATTTGCCTCTGCATAGCAGAGGTACTTATCTTATATTATATACAGTTAGTCTACGCCTTTGGGGCAATTTATCTTCTTGGGGCTATTTATCTCCTTAGCCTTTGGGTCTATTTTCGACTCAAAGAGGCATAGCTGAGGTCTTTATATTATAGTAAGGCAGATTAGAACTTAATTATAGTAAGTAGGGCCTTTGGGGCTATTTATCTTCTCGGGGCTATTTATCTCCTTAGCCAAAGGGGCTATTTACGACTAAGTAGACTAATCCGCCTGTATATAATATAAGTTCCTCTGCTCTGCAGAGCAGATAAATAGCCTTTGGGTCAATTTATCTCCCTTATATTTAGTGATGGGCGTCTCACCTTATCGTGGATAATCCTCGGGGAGAGTCTAGTAGCTCTTCTGTAACTCGAACAGGGCAGTTTGGTGGTTTTGAGGCCCGCGTACATTCCCCTTTACTCACTAGCCGCACCAGTAGCATCCCCAGGAGCCTAACATCTCGCTAAAAGAGCCCCACTAGGAGCCGTAGCCGCTTCACTAGTCGCCCTACCTAGGAGCAGCTTCAATAGTAGTTGCACCACTAGCCCCATTAGTAAGAGTAACTTCAGTAGCAGCCGTAGCAACAGTAACAGCACGAGTAGTATCAATAGTCAGAGTAGCAGCCGTAGTAGCCGTAGTATCCCTATCCCCAGTAGTGGTACCAGTAGGCCCAGTAATAGAGTATAGTAGCAATAGGCGGAGTAGCAGCCTTAGTAGCCCCCTCTATAGTATAGCCTCATCAAGGTAAGCTACTAACAACAATAGCCTCAAATGTACAGCTTGAAAGGCAGCTACTACAAGAGCTTCTTCAAGTGAGAGGTCTGCTTGAAAGGCAGCTTCAACAACAGCTTCAAAGTCTGGTGATGCTGATGATATATGCCCTCTCTCTGATTTGCTTAGATGACATTGCTCGCTACAGAGTTGCTCGCAACTCTTATCTTAAGTGTACTGTTTAGGAGCAACTGGAAACCCAGTTTTGGATTTTCCAGTAGCTCTGTCCTGTCCTTTATCCGTTTAGTGGGGAACCCCCTGAGGGGGGCCAGGGGGGAGGGAGGAACGATATCCGGGAAGTTTGATCTTCCCTTAAGGGCTTGCGTACTTTTCCCCAACGGGATATACAAACTACGTTTTAGCGCGTGTTTGCCTATAGAATAATAGTTTTTCGAGTTCTGGCTGTACCCTCCTTTGTCCGTTCCTTGATTTTCCTTCGTCGTTTCAACCGAAGGCCATACTATAATAAACAAAACCCCTGGAGAGTTGAAACCCAAGGGAAGAAGCCTCAAGTGACAAGTATAATGATGTAAGTGTAAGATTAACCCTTTCCTCGAGTCAAACTAAAAAGGCTTAGTCGTAAATAGCCCCTTTGGCTATTTATCTGCCCAATATATATACAGGGGTAGCAGAGGAACTTATATTATATACAGGCGGATTAGAACTTATATTATGAATGTAGGGCCAAAGGGGCTATTTATCTCCCTCACCAACAGAGCTATAATTTCTTTATATTTATTTTAGGTAAATATCTCCTTTATATTTATTTTAGGTAAATATCTCCTTTATATTGATTTTAGGCTTAGTCGTAAATAGCCCCAAAGGCTATTTATATGCCTCAAGGAGATAAATAGCCCCAAGAAGATAAATAGCCCCTTTGGCTATTTTTCTACTCAGCATAGCTGAGGCCTTTATATTATAGTAAGGCGGATTAGTCTACGCCAAAGGGGCTATTTATCTCCTTTCGTAAATAGCCCCAAAGGCTATTTATATGCCTCTGCGTAGCAGAGGTACTTATCTTATATTATATACAGTTAGTCTACGCCTTTGGGGCTATTTATCTCCTTTAGTCGTAAATAGCCCCTTTGGCTATTTATATGCCTCTGCGTAGCAGAGGTACTTATCTTATATTATATACAGTTAGTCTACGCCAAAGGGGCTATTTATCTCCTCAGCATAGCAGAGGTACTTATATTATATACAGGCGGATTAGAACTTAATTATAGTAAGTAGGGCCTTTGGGGATATTTATCTCCTTTGATTTTAGGCTAAGAAGCCGAAGCCCCCGTATCACAACTCAAAAGGCGAAGACCCTATAACCGTAACCCTAGGAACTCTCGGAGTAGCCCCATTGTCCTCTAAATCGTCAGCAGTAGCAACAGTAGGAAAGTAACCATCCTCAGTACTGGCCTCAGAAGAGTATAGTATTAGCACCAGTGTACTCAGCAAGACCCGGATCCCTCGTATACACTAGAGTAAGCAGTAGTGGTGGACTCTATAGCAATAGTAGCTCCATTGGCCCTCTCGGTAGCAGGAACGGAGTATATAGACTATATATCATTAGCGGCCTCCTTGTACTTAAAATCGGTAGCGGCATTGTCTACTGTACAGGAGCAACAGTAGTAGCTACTTTTAAGACAGGAGCAGTAGTAGCTACTTTTAAGTAGTCCTTCTTTTGAGCGCCTAAGTAAGCTTCTTTTTCGAGGTCTAATGATTCTGATGATGTGAGTATGTCCTTAGTTACTTTTCTTTATTGCTCCTGTTGTATTGCTCGCATAAGAGTTGCTCGCAACTAATCTACTAAGTAGCAACCTTTTAGCGAAGGATTTAGAGAATCCAAAGCGGAGGAGCGACAGTGTACTCTATAGGAAGTAGCTCATACAGCTTAGGCGCCATAGTCTTTAGGAGCGGGTTGTACATTCCTTGAGTCAAACTCAAAAGGCGAGTCCCTAGTTGTTCCCTACTCGAAAGCCTCAACAGTAGGAACTCCAAGAGCAGCATCCCTAGCGCCAAGAGCAGCATCAGTAGCGACAGTGGCCTCAGCAACAGTATCCTCAGTACTGTACTCAGCAACAGGAGCAACTCCAACAGTGTACTAGTAAGGAGCACTAGTAGACTCAACAGCCTCAGCACCAGTGTACTGTAAAGGATCGGCAGTAGACTTACTAACAGGAGCAACAGTAGTATATACTCTAGGAACAACTTTTGCATCAGTAGAGGATTCTGAAGTGAGAGTTTCAAAAGCCTTGACTTTATCTACATCTACTTTTGAAGCAGCACCCGCGGATTCTCCTTTATCTACTGAAGCAGCAAGAGAGGTATGTCCAGTGGCCCCAGTGGACTCAGTAGCAGTAGTCTCACCAGTGTACTCCTCTAAAGGAGGAACGGAAGTAGCAACCCTAGACTCTAAAGGAGCCCCAGTAGCAACACTATCCCCAGTGGTCGTAGGAACAGTAGCAACACTATACTCTGTAAAGTAGCCCCCTAGGTCAACTAGTCTGTCTGGTAACTCTTTGCAATAGCAGCAACCCACTCTCTCTCTATCTATCTCTATATATAATGGAGATCCCTCCCTAAGTGTACAGCTCTTTTATAAGCCTGAAGTTCTAGCTTTTGAGCTCCTAAGTCAGCTTCTTTTGATAGGTATAATGATGATGATAGGTCTACTGATTCTGGTGTAAGTGTTTCCTCTATTGCTTTTATTGATTAGTTCTGTCTTTATTGCTCGCTTAAGAGTTGCTCGCAACTCTTATACTAGAGCGGTATAAAATATAGCTGCGAAGGATTGCCTATAAAAAGCAGAAGCGTGTCTGCGCTGCTAAGTATTTAAATTGTTGACTCTTTCAAGCACGCCTCAGTAGCGACAGTTTGTACTTGATTACCTTCCTTGAGTGAAACTCAAAAGCCCCTTGTGAGAGCTCCCAAGGCCGCCCCAAGGGCAACTCTAAGATCAGCAGTAACCCTATTCAACTCCGACAGCCCCAAGAGCAACTGTAGTAGGCACTCTAAGAGTAGCTGCACTAGCCAGAACCTCTTACATCAGCATCCCTATCTACTCCAGTGGCACCAGTAGCAACAGTAACTGCAAAGGCATCAACAGTAGGAACAGTAGCATCCCTCGTAACAGTAGTCCCAGTAACTTCAAGAGCAGCATCCCTAGGAACGGGCCCAGTCACTTCAGTAGCGGCATCCCTTGCCTCAGCAACAGTAGGAGTGTACTCAGCCCCAGTGGCCTCACTAGCCTCAGTAGCCTCAGTGTACTAGTAAGCAGCAGTAGTAGACTATTAATAAGCAGCGCCAGTATACTCAAGGGCAGCCCTCGTAGCCGTGTCCTCAGTGTCAGCAGCAGTAGCATTAGTAGTCTAGACTGGGACTAGTGAGCAGCATTTCCTTTCTTAGCTTTTAAGTGAACTAAAAGAGCTATTAAAAGATCTTCTTTTGCTAGGTCTAATGATGATGATGTAAGTGTTTCCTCAATTCCTTTTCTTTATGACTTATGTTTGTATTGTAGAGCGGTATAAAATATAGCAGCGAAGGATTGAATATCCAAAGCGGAAGAGCGCTTGTGTACTCTTTAGGAAGTAGCTAGTACTCTCCTTAGTAGCCATAGTCTTTAGGAGCGGGTGTTGTGTACATGATTACCTTTAGTGCAACTGGAAAGGGGTTTAGTCGTAAATAGCCCCTTTGGCTATTTATATGCCTCTGCGTAGCAGAGGTACTTATCTTATATTATATACAGTTAGTCTACGCCTTTGGGGCTATTTATCTCCCGGATTAGTCGTAAATAGCCCCAAAGGCTATTTATATGCCTCTGCGTAGCAGAGGTACTTATATTATATACAGGCGGATTAGAACTTAATTATAGTAAGTAGGGCCTTTGGGGCTATTTATCTCCTTTGATTTTAGGCTCAACAGGCGCATCCCCTACCTAAGTGTATCAACTAAGAAGCCCAGTAAGTAGCTAAGTCTCAATAGCCGTAACCCTACCCTAGGAACTTCCAAGGCCTCATTGCTAGCTCTAAAGGCGGTAACCTTAGTAGCAGTAACTGGAGTAGCAGCAGCAGTAGTATCCTTACTAGCAGCCCTAGCCGCAGTGTACTCTAAAGTAGTAGTGGCACCATTGGCCTCTGTTGCAATAGCCGTAGTAGCTTCAGTAGCAGCAGTAGTGTGGACTCTATAGCATCAGCAGTATACTCTTCTTCTATAGCCATATTTAGTTTAGTAAGTTTTAAAGCAACAACTTTAGCTTCAGCTTCAAGGGATGGGTATAAGTCTTTCCTTAGTTCCTCTCTTTATGACTCCTGATGACATTGCTCGCTTAAGAGTTGCTCTATACTCTTATACTAATATGTATAAGTAAGTAATTAATTTTTGTACGTGATCAAAAAAACTATATGTAGAAAATATAGCTTGCTTTGGATTGACTATAAAAAGCGGAAGCGTGTCTGCGCTCCTAAGTATTGTAATTTAGTACTCTTTCAAGCACGCCTCTTTAGCAGCAATATGTCCTGACTCTGCGCTCGCTGTCGTACTAGCAAGAGGAACTCGTGTGTCTTACACCAGCCGGAACTAGTGTAGCATCAGTAACTGCCCGAGTGGCATCCCTCGCCCCAGTAGCAACACTCGCCTGAGCTCCAGTGTACTCTATAGCATTAGCAGTAGCCTCAACAGCCTGAGCAACAGTATCCTCTATAGCATTAGCAGCAGTGGCCTAAAAGGCATTAGCAGTAGCCTCAGTAATAACAGCAGCTACAGTAGTAGTCTATACTGTTGTAAAGCCTCCCTAGTGTACTCAGTAGCCGCCTTTCCTTTAGTCACTTTTGCAGCCAGATTTGAAGTAGTAAGTTTTAGGTCTAATGATTCTGGTGTCAGTGTTTCCTTATTTCCTGAATTGGTGACTTATGTTTTATTTGCTCGCAAAGAGTTGCTCGCAAAAGAGAAGGTATGATGCGTTAGTCGATGATGCGCTCGGCGTGCGTGTGCTAGTATTTTAGTCAAGTTTCCTTCAGTACCAACTCGAAAGGGGCAGAGCTAACGCCTAAACTCAAAAGGCGAAGACCCACTTGTGCCCTACTCAGTCGCCTACTAAGTCTGAACTCCTGTACTCAGCAACAGCAGTAACTATAGTAACTCCAAGAGCAGCCCCCCTTTCCTTCCCAACATCAGTAGGACCAGTGGCTTCACTAGGAAGAGAGCAGCCCTCCTATACTCCGACTCTCAAGTGGCACTCCTCTACTCATACTCTAGAGCAGCCCTAGGAACTGTAACAGCATCCCTCTCCTTTACTTCCCCAGGAGCCCCAATGTACTACTGCCCACCAAGAGCATCGGCAATAGCCTCGCAAGCGGCACCAATAGCAGCACCACTAGGAACTCTAGCGGGTCTGTTTGGTTTTGATTAATGGCCCGCAAACTATTAAAATTGGCCTTGCTTTTCTTTCGGTCCGTTCAGTACCGGGTCAAAGACAACCTGGGCCGGGGCAAAACCCGTACCGGGTCAAGGACAACCTGGGCCGGGTGAAGGACAACCCGTACCGGTACAAGGACACAACCAACCTGGGCCGCGGCAAGGACAACTAGGTCCGTAGCAAGGACAACTAGGGCCATGGGAAAAGTCTCTTTCTATCCTCGATGAGTATCTGTCCTCTACTTAAAAGACTAAGAGTCTCTCTTGCCACTCTAAAGCCGAGGAGAGTCCCAAGCCTCAACCAACTCAAAAGCCGAAGGTGGTGAAGCCTAAGCCTTAGGTGCTGACTCAAGAGCCGCCGACCCATCAACAAAAGCAACTTCAACAGGCGAAGACCCTAGGATGCTGCTTTCTTGTGCCCTACTCACGAGCCTCGTACCCTAACTCGCGTACCCTAAGTCTGCTTTTTCCTTTACCCCGACTCAGCAGCCCCAATAGTGGGAACTCTAACAGCAGCCCTATAATGGATTAGAGATATGACATCCTCTTAAGAAGGATAAAATACCCAATTTGGAGAGTCTAGTTCTCCTCTCCTTTCCATCTTTCTTCGACCTGATGCGCGATGAGCCAGTCGACAGATTGTACGAGAGGTCCTATTCAAAGCGGAGAGCTCAAGGAAACCTCAGTCCTTCAGAGCCATCGGACTGTCATTCATTAAAGTACTAATGAACTTTCCCATCTAAGTTGAATCATTGACTTGAGCGAGCACCAACCACTAAGAGGTCAACCCCATCGACGCACCTACTTGATCTACTTTGAAAGCCCCAAGTGAGTCTTCTACTGAAGGAACTACTTTTGCACCAACTGCCCCTCAAGTTTAATTCTACTTTAGCCGTACCAACGGAATTTATATTTATTTTAGGCAGGCGAAGACCTATCAACTGCAAAAGCAACTCCAACAGCCGAAGACCTAGACTCAAAAGGAGCCCTCAAAAGCCAAAGCCGAGGCTGCTCTTTCTTTTTAGCCTTCCTCAACATCCGAAAAGCCGAAGACCCAACAAGACCCCTACCCTACTCAGAAGCCGAAGCCAAAGGAAATTATTATAGTATGGCTCAGAAGCCGAGGACCTACTCTCAAGAGCCTAAGCCCTACGAACTTCAAGAGCCGAAGCTGTACTCAACAGCCGAAGGTGCTGACTCAACATCCGAAGCCGAGGTTGCTTTTTCTTTATCCGCCCCAGTAGTTCCGGTTCCCTCTGCTCTGGGTAGTAGTATCAGCTTTAGCTGCAGGTTTTACTTCTTTAGAAATTTAGGAACCGGTCTTCCACTCTGCCCGCTTCAATAAGGCCCTTAACTCGAACCCCTCCTATAAGTTTGCTTTTGATGAGTGTCTTACTTTCTTTCTTTTACCCGAGAGGACCTCTAACCTCAGTTTTAAGGGTGCACTTTTGTCCGTAGCATTAGTTTTTGTTTGACCCGTACCTGTACCCTCCTTTAGTTTTGAGTTCTGGTAATTCTATCCTCCCTCAGTTTTCTTTAGGGCCGTTCCTTGTGTATTCCCCTCGGGGAGTCTAGTAGCTGGTCTGCTCCTCGCCCAGGGCAGTTTGGTTGTGATTAAAGGCCCGCGGATTTATTATAGCCTAAAATCAAAGGAGATAAATAGCCCCTTTGGCGTAGACTAATCCGCCTTACTATAATATAAGTACCTCTGCTACGCAGAGGCATATAAATAGCCTTTGGGGCATCTAACTATAAAGCTACTGCTCCTCTGCTCTACTTTGACTTTTAATGAACTGCTTCACTTGAACTGTTATTGTTATACAGGTAAGCAACTATTCAAATAGCTCCACCTTCAGGACGGGTAAGCATTCAACTTTCACTTTTCATTCACAGACACTTTGAATTCACAGAAAAGTATTCGTCTAATCAGAGATTGTTAGAGAGAGTACTTATAATAGAATATGAATCTTACGCCAGAAGTATGAACTCTTTGGTCGTCCCCCCTCCGTCCTTAATCTGACTGGTATGTAATATGAATCTTCTTGTTTTAGTTAAGACTTATAATCTTTCTCATATTGTAAGAGTGAATGGCTACATGAACTACTATAAGTTATTCTTTCACTGTAACTTTGACTTTAGTTTGTTTTGTCTGGGCGGGGTTCGGGAAAGCTACTATTCAATCCAATTGCTCTATGAAGGGTATCAAAGAATAGCTCGAGTGGGAAGAAGTTAATTATACCTAATTCACGACTTGGTGCTAGCTTGAGTTCTAGGCATCATCTATTTACCATGTAAGAAACCCGCTTCAAAATGCTTTTCCCGGATTTAATAAAAGTACGAAACCCGTTTGCCGTGAACCCGATTTGCCTTAAGGAGTCGACTAAAAAGTTGGACAAAAGTACGAAACCCGTGTTTTTTGCCGTGAACCAAATTTCCCTATAGAAATGGTCCTCAAGTTGGCAAGATTTCACGAAACCCTTTTTGACTCAACTCCAATTTACCTATAGGAGTCGACTGAAAAGTAGCAAATTTGGACGAAACCCTTTTTGACTTGAACCACATTTATGTAGGCAAATGGTGCTCAAGTAGGATCGATTGCACGAAACCCGTGTTTTTTGAGTCAACCCTCTTTCTATACGCAAATTGCCAACTGAATTGGAATTTCTTAGTCCACCCATGGGCCAAACCACTAAAATCGATTACTTTTCATATTAATCTAACAGGTATCCTAGAACTCTCCGCCCCAAACCCCAAATGAAATAGCATATGCCGCTGCTGCCCCGTCTTAGATTGGGTTATTATTGGGAACCCCTTCTGCCCCGTCTGAAAGAATAGTTCGAGTTCACTTTCCTTCTTTATTGTACGCTGTGAACTATTCTTCTCTATATACTGAATCTCTTACGTCATCTCTATATACTGATATAAAAGAAATTATTGAATATACCTATGCTAAGAGGGAAAGCTACTGCTCCTATTTCTTCTGCTCTACTTGAATTCACTCCTCCGGGCATCTGGTGCTCCTATTTATTTAAAACTGATTATAGGGTGCTCCTATTTCTATTTATTCTGCTCTACTTTAACTTTTCATTCACAGAAGTATGAACTCCGAGGGCCAAGTCTCACCTATTTTCTTAACTTTATGAGTATATAACTAGAAAGCGACTCTTGATTCTGCTCAACTTGAACTGTCAGATCTATATACGGATTATTGTATGAGTGACTCGAGCAACTTAGAGAGAAAGTCAGACGACTCAGAGGAGAGAAGTTATTAAGAGTGAAGGTCGCCGCCAATAAAGACATTGCTCTACGTCTACGACTCCTTAGAGGTTTGGGAGTGGAAGAAGATTCATCACCGGGCTGGACCTATGGAAGACCTGATGGGTAAGGAGCATTGTAGGCTTGAATGATTTATTATTTAGATTCCTATATGCTTTAATAGAGAGAATATCCCAGCTAGAATAGCAATAGTAGAAGCTCGCTTTAATTTAAATATTAGTACCCGGCCGACCGGAAGAGGAGTTTATAAAGACTGCTTATGGGAGGAACGGCGCTTCGCGAATGAGTATTAATATAAGGTAATATATATCATATATTTAATACTCGAAAATTACAATAACCGGCACTATAGGTATACATTATATTACTTATATATCGCACACGTCACTATCGCCACTTACTATTAATGGGCCTCGCGCCAAAGAAAAGACCTTAGATAACAGCTACTGCCCTATCCCTAACTCCGAACTCACTCTCTTAAAAGGAAGCTCATTCAGAACTCAACTCAAGGAAGAATACCGGTCCGAACTCAAACTTCCTTCTTTAACTCGTTCTAGAAAAGGAAGAAAACAATAACAAGAAATAGAACACAAGGAAAAGGGAACTGACTTGGCTTCGATAACTCCTAAATCCCGTTTCCGGGGAAATTACATTCCAAACCGAAGTAGCCTCTCAGGAAATGCAATTAGATCGAAGTAGCGTAGCTTATGTGGAAAGTCATTTTTCCCTGCTTTCTCTTCAATGTAATTTTATCGGAGACTGAAACTCTTAAATTTACAAAAGTGTCTTTGAAAGTGAAATAGATACTGCTGGTCACATAGCCTAGGGCGCAGGAATCTTCACCTGTGACCTTAAGGAATACAAAATCTTACTACGTCGTTATCACTCGTTCGTCATTATCATTCGCTCCTGCTATTCGTTCCTAAAAATCAAAATTCACCGTTAACTAGCTAACTCGATGGGACGTCAACAGCGGGAATGCCAAATGCAAGACAGATGGATAGAGGGATACTAATACTATAAGAGGAAAAAGTACATAGTACATATCTCCTCAAACTTCCTGAAGTTTCCAAGACTCCGCTTTATCAAGGGATGACTTGGGAACCAACCTGGACTCTAACGAAACCTACTCAGTTGTTGTATGAACAGCTTATGGTAAAGAATGGTGTTCCCCCTGCTAAAGCGAGGACTGCTCGATCCTCATTTACAGCGGAACTAACCGAGCTTCTATCTTGGCGTTGGCTTATGCAATTTACGCATGCCTACTGGAATGTAATTTTGCAATACTCGCAAGGTTGCCTTTGGCCAGCTTTTGTACGTTACCCATTTGCATTTGATCCGATGAATAGACACTTTACTCACTGGGCCTTGGAGGAATTCGAGGCCCGCGTGGGTCCAGTACTACCATCTCATCATGAGTTGCGTATCCCACCAGGGAAGTTAGGTTGCTCCTTGGAGGGAGCTGGTAAAAGACGGATATTCGCCATTGGTAACTAGATTAATCAGAGGCTTTTGGCAGTGGATTGTAATTTCACCAGTGGTTAGCTTCGCTCCTTAGGAAGCTGTCTGGCCTCTGTTATTTCTTTATGATTGAATTCGAGTCTGTTTCGGGCCGGCCTTTGCGTCCTCTGTTGTCAATTCTGCTTTGGCAACGAACTTCTTTCAAGAGTGAATAGGAAGATGACGACTGTCAGTTTTGTGAAAGGTCAGCCTTTGGGATATCTGGCTTCTTGGCTTCTTTTCGCACTTTCCCATCCTATTTTTGGTGTGGTGGTGTGCAGAGCAGGTATTTCCCATGCGGCGGTTTACCGACTATGCGGTACTCGGTGATGACGTTGTTATCGCTGATAAGCGAGTAGCTGGAGGAGTCATCTCTTAGACAATTAGGTGGTTCAATCTCTTATCTGAAAAGCCTGATTTCTGAGACTGGTGCTCTTGAATTCGCAAAGGGATTCAGGGTTCGTGGTGCTTCGGTTGATTTATCACCGATTACACTACGTAACCTCTGTCATTTCTACCACCCCTATGGGTTGATGGGAATCCATGGGCTACACCCGGGTAAAAGGTTCAGTACCAACATGCGTGTGGGTGGTGCCTAAAATAAATATAATCCGAGAAGTAGAAAAAGGAATCAATAGAGTGATAATGACGGGGTGGCCCCGTCTGATAGTCTACAATTGCGTAGCAATTTATACAATTTACTATATTTTAGGCCATGTTAGACTAGACATTCAAAACTACTACTGATCTGCCCTATGGTCGAGCACATCGCTTCTCTCTAAATCGTCCCATAAAGTAAAGTCGTTCCTCTCTCTCTCCCTTTAGGTCGAGCTATCTTACGATACCCTAATATTTAGGTCGAGAGGGGTAGATCTTTCCCAATATATATACAGGGTTGAATAGTCGTCGGAATTTATATCTTTTAGGGCCGAATTTACTTTTATATTAGGCTGGCATATAAGTCTTAGTCGTAAATAGCCCCAAAGGCTATAATTGACTTTTATATTAGGCCCCAATATATATACAGGGTAGCAGAGTTATATTATATACAGGCGGATTAGAACTTATATTATGAATGCAGGTAGGGTGGATTAGTCTACTTAAGGCTTAGTCGTAAATAGCCCCTTTGGCTAAGGAGATAAATAGCCCCGAGAAGATAAATAGCACCAAAGGCGTAGACTAACTGTATATAATATAAGATAAGTACCTCGGCTACGCAGAGGCAAATAAATAGCCTTTGGGGCTATTTACGACTAAGTAGAATAAACCATCTTACTAAAATAGAAATACCTCTGCTATGCAGAGAAGATAAATAGCCTTTGGGTCTATTTTCGACTCAAAGAGGCGTAGCAGAGGTACAACTCTTATATTATATACAGTTAGTCTACGCCAAAGGGGCTATTTATCTTCTCGGGGCTATTTATCTCCTTGGGAATTTATTTAGAGAACCTAATTGTCGACACCTTTTCTCGCCTCGTTCAGTAGGCCGGTATGTCTCAAAAGATGGTTCGGGCACAACTACTGGCACCTTACCCTCAGGTAGGGGTGTAGGTTCACAACTCCTGCGTATCAACGATTCCTTATCCGCAATAAGATTGTAAATGAGTATGTCACAACTTAACAACCGGAACGGCTACTTAAGAGAAAACATTCCCCCCAGCATACGAAACAAAGGGAGATTCCATCGTGATTCTCCGGTGTTAAATGATAGCCTTCTTCTCGAGAAAGTTTCAAATGCCCAGCTCAACTTTCGACCTGGTTGAGAATCAGAGAAAGATCTTTATAGTGTCCAAGCGGAGATCTTTTTCTTTCTCAACAAGTAGGGGGCAAGAAGAAAGCTATGGAGAGATTTGTTCTCCCGATGGTCTATCTAGTTAGGTAGGGAGATGTATGGGCTAATGCCAAAAAGAGAATAGCAAGGCAGGGGCGAAAGGGCGAAGAAGTGGGTGATCCCGCCGCGCCGCATCAGAATAGGCATACGAGTCCGCGCTAAAGCATACAAATCAACGGATCCCATTTCTCTTGAACTACGCTCCTTACCAGTCGCCCCTTCCCTTTCTCACGAAGCAAGAACTTTACTTTCTACCGCATCTGCATCTGAGAGCTGAGAGTATGAATCAACAAAAGCAAGCTCGGACTCGGCTAGAAGGGTGGTGGGAGGTAAGAATCAACGAACTGAGCGCAAGGCAAGAATCCACTCCGAACGCTTGGAGTTTTATTGCAGCTAGCACTTAGCCCCTTGCTTGTTGGCTTCGTCGCCCAATTCCTTGAACAAGGCTTTCGACCCTTCTTTAACTTCTTCTGCTCTTTGGCCGCTAATGCCAAGTCTTTCATTTTCGTCTGGTGCTCTAGGGATGATTGGACTCCTAACCCTTGACTCTGATGCCTGACTGCCGGTTTGATACAAAGACTTTAGTGCGGACGAAAAGATAGGCTTTGTAGCTTCGTATCCCAACCTGGAAGTTCTAGACTCAATCTATTAGTAACTACAACTACCTCCGGGAAATGACTAATCTATACATTCCGGTAAGGTAAGGAAAGCCAATGAAATGCATTCATGGTTGAAATGCTTGGAGTGTCTGATCCTGACTTAGTCATCTCCTGAAGGCTCATGGTCTCAGAGTTCCTCATGGCATGAAAGTGGCTTAGACTTAGAGTGAAGACCGGCTTTCTACATAACCTTTGACTCCTAGTTCTGCTATTAGGGAATCATCGGTGGAAGAATGGAATGCTACAGCTGGTCTAGGACCTCCCCCGTCGTTCTCACTCGGAATTTATATTCATTTTAGGGCTATTCGAACTTCACACCAAGGCAGAACCCCGTCGTTACCTCGGGCCTCTACCGCTCCGTGGGCCACTCTTGGAGAACTTGCCCTTGCTTCTTGGACTACTGGCGTGGGATTTTTAAGAAGTTGCTTCGGGTCCCTTGAATATGAGAATAAAGATCCGGAGGGGGCCGGAAAAAAAAGTTAAGAAAAAAATAGTAATGGTCGACCGTCATCATATAGAAAGGCAGTCCCCGCTAACTCTCCAAGTTTTGCATCCGGGAGGTAAGACCAGTAGCCGGTCCCTGTCCCTGACACGATTCGATCCAGTCTCGCTTCCCCTTGTCCTTCGTTTCGATGTCACACCATGTTAGCCCTACTGCTTTCGGATTGTGTTCGTACCTCCTCCCGGTGGAATGAAGTACTTCTACACCCTCCTTCTGCTTTTTGAATGCCCATCCCGTAGTAAAAAACCCTTGCTTTCCTGGGGCATGGACTATCCAATTAGGCTCAGGAAAAGAGCTGACTCCTGACTCGACTACCAACAAAGAAAGAATGCGTTGATGTCAGCCCAAAAGAGAAGACAGGCCAGTCAAGTCAAAGGCAAGGGGCGACTGATAAGGAGCGTAGCAGCGACGTGTAGACGGGTGCTCCAACTCCTTTAATAAAAAGGGTTCCATCTCGGCGCATACACGGGGAAGAAACTGCAGCGTCACGAACTAGCTACCAACTGAGCTTCCCGTAATGGAGTAGTCAAGAAAGAGGTAAAAAACCTCGAGGTCTTCTTCCGGCTGGAGTTCAACATTGAATGCCTGAAGGGAAAGACTCTTAGACCACATTAACGGCTTGAGCAAGAGCATTGGTGCTTACACGAGGAAAGGCATTTGGCCTAGAGGATTTTCCATCGATTGGGACTAAAGAACGGAAGGAACTGAAATCGCTCAACAAGTGCCCTTCTAAGTTAATTTGCCCGCGTACCCACTCTTCTTTCCCTTGAGTTTTTAAGAGAGCGCCTAGCGCAATTCTCTTTTTTTTCTTTAAACCCTGGCTAATACGAGGTCGTCTCCCAACACATTCTCCCTATAGTGGATCTGCCACCGATCGAGGCATATCTATTGGGGATGGTCACGTCAGCGGCGGCAAGTGGATCATTCATGCGCAGACTTAAAAAGAATGATGACCCTTTGTTACCGACCTGCTACGGATTCTATAAATTGACTCCTACAACCTTAGTCATCAAGGAAGGAATTTTATTATTTATCTTTTTCCAGGCTTGAAGAAGCTACTTTGATAGAACCAGGGGCTGCGCGTAACTATTTAGTGGTCTCGGTTGAAACCCTCTCCTTGCTGATGTCATTTCCAAATTCTTCGCCTGCATTGCTTTCAAAGGGCTACTCATAAACATCTAGTTTCACATCATTAAATATTCTCTTGACACGGCTATCTTCTAACTGTAGAATTGCAACCTTCACTTCGTATCCGGATCCGGGGTTGAGATTCATGAATAGGCTTTAGGTGATTAAGCTGGTCAAGTTGAAGGGGAATAACTTCCCAGTCCGTCCTTGGGTTGGGGCAAGACAGCAATGAGTAGTTCGCTCAAAGGCTCGATAAGGCCTATCTTTGGGCATTAAAACAAGAGTTTCTGGGGTCTACATCCCCTATTCTATTTGATATAGTTTCAAGAGCCATATATATGGTATATAGACACTTTTAAGCAAACAATCCCATCTGTCTATTAGTTCACGCTCCATCCCAACTTTCGAATGATTGCTAAGCCTCTTTATGTATACTAGTGGCATTTCTTTAAGAGCGCATTCCTCCTAACTCCCAACAGCTTCTCAAGCTGCCGCATCTTCTCTTTCTTCTTCCTTCCCTAAGCCTAATCATGCTTTTCACATGCAATTCGATGCTTCCTGCGTCGAAGGAAAGTCAATAAAATCCCACTCATGGACAAAGCGGATTCTCTCTCATGTCATGGAAATAGTATATGCCGCAGATCGTCTGTTCTCAAATCGATCTTTATCTCATCTTTCTCTTTCAATTGTGCAGTGAAGTTCCTTGTGCTCAAGCCTAATTATACATTATAGTAGACTGCTTGTGCTTTCACCGATCGCTTCGAAAGTCGGGGTCGGCTTTTCCTCGGGAAAATTGGCATAACTTTATCGAGGAAACATCCTTGAAAGAATTACCTGAGACTCCACCAAGCTTGCGCCCAGAGGGGTTCAAGTATAGGTACCTTGAAGTCGACTCCCTTCAACGTTACCATATCATAAATCTTCCACATTTAAACCAACTGAGGGTCAGTCCGTCTGATATTCCAATGGGAGCATCAAAGAAATCCTCGATCCGGACATCAGGTGACAAAGCTAAACTATAATACCAATGGCAGTACTTAAGCCAATCCCTTACCCCGAAGAAAAGTGACCACTCGAGACAATCTTGGACTTTCTCAGTGACAAAGAACTCGTCTGGGGTAAGACGTAGATCCCGAGGCTTCATTTCGTTACGAAGAACTGAAATGATATGACCTCGTAGATACGGGAAGACCACGACCTAACCAAAGCTCCTAGCGTTAGCGAGAAAACTACCTATTTCAAGGTAGGACCCATTTGATGGTGTATCATGGACGTCCACCAGGTCCCCTTCCGGGGATTCTTTTCCACTCGATTCGATCTTAGCCATAGTAATTCCGCTGTCTTTGCCCCACTCCTCTTGCTGTCTGAGACCAACCCCTAGAGGAGGACCCGGGAAGGAATTATCCTAAGAAAACTTAGGTTTAACAACTAAGTACGCTAAGGTTGGGGAAGAAAGGACATCTACACAAAAGAAGTGAGCAGCATAGCGATCCCTCTCTGAAGATGGTGGGAGGAGAGTGAGAGTCTCAACCATACCTTCATCGTCCTAATCCCGAAAGTTAACGCACCCCAGTCTTTTGGCCAGTTCAGACCCACTGTCCTGTGTAACGTGGCATACAAGGTGAAAACAAAAGTCATAGCTAATAGGCTCAGAAAAATCATGCCTAACTACACCCCACCCAATCGCCCTCCATCCTTTATGCTGCATCATTGCATCTAGATGAAATGCTAGCTCGATAGCTAAACAGTGGCTTTCTCTTTGATACCGATACGCTTTCGTTTGCTAGCTCTCCTTTTGATGCTTCATTTAATGAAACTCACTCCATTATTTGTTCTGCATATTCCTATTGAGTTAGTTGGTCTTGCTTTGCTCTTCTGATTGAAGGCACTACGAATGAATAAGGGGCGTAGCGTACTTCATGGCCCAATAGTTGGGTATAAGGCCTTTTTCCTGTGTTGCTTTTGAAATGCCCACAGTACTTCTGACAGAATGTTGTGCCCTGTCTATCTTTTATGGGGCTTGTCTTCCGCGAATGTCTAGTAAGCATCTATCCTTCTCTAACCCCTCGGAAAAGAAGAGAAGGAGAATTGCTTTATCCCGTCCCCCATATTCCCTTCGTTCTCCTGTTGTATGGATGTATCTTTTCTCTCCTTAGTCTATCTGCTGCTGTCGCATTCTTGTCCCTTTCGCTATGGTCTTAGCCTTTCATTCAGGCTTTTCCTTATGTATGGGTTGCTCCTTGAGTTCAATGTTTTCGAACAGCACCTAACCACGGCGAAAAAAATGAAATAAAAGACCAAAAATTTGCTTTATAAAATGATTGAAGTAGTTCCATTATCTTATTACAAATATGTTCTTTGAGTGTGTCAAAACAAAGATCTGAAAGCTTCTCTTCCCTGAGCGTTCACTTTCACACTGAAGCTTGAAAGCGGATTGCTCTTTCGCTTGCTTCTTTGCTTGCCTGGTATGTCCTTTTAGAGAACTCCAGTTATATGCCTTGTCTTTTTCCTGGAATTCAATACCAGTGGAAAGACTTGTTATGTTTTTTTCCGGTTTGGAGCCAGCGTCGAATGACATAGGATCCGTTTCTGATCTGAAGTGAAGGGAGTCTCCCGTGGCTAGTTACCGTACTGGCATTCATATGGTCTGACTTCCACAATCACAGCCAGCCGTCTTGTCTCCAAGTCGAAGCATGTTCCCTATCCCCTATCCCATTCATTGTCGTAGTTCTGATGAGCAGGTGCCTTCTGAGCGATTTGGTCGGATAAAGGTTTGCCTAACCCATTTCAGTTCATTTCGAGGAACCCACCTCCTTTTCTTAGACGGAAGCCTGAGAGTAGAAAGCTCAGCTCGAAAGCTAGTCTCCGCCTCCGCCCCCATGACGTCAGTCTGGACAGCCTTTTCTCATCTCGGTGAGCCCTGCCCCTTAGAAATGATAGAGGTCATGATAACAGTTGACGAGTGAGGCGAGGGTTTAGAGGGTGACGTTAGCGAACTAAAGGGAGTAGATCAGCTCTCAATCGACGAGGGCTTGAGTCCCCTACGGCTAGGACTTACATGCCCAAGGAAAATTTTCTTTGCCCGTGCTGCAAATGGATCGCACGTGTTGCCAACACGCTTCGGAAGCCGCCGGTTCAGCTACCCCCGGCCTGGGAATTTAACTTAAAAAAAAGACTTCCCATCTCGAGCCCTATCGAGGCGGAGGGGGGATAAAAATATTGAAACTACATTAGCTTATCGCAATGGGTTGGAAGCGAAGTTTGGTTCAAGTAGGGAGAGCCTCCAAAACGATCGATAGTAATTAAGTAGTAAGCCCAATGCCCGGAAAGAAAGTGTAGGTCGACCTAAAAGAAAAGTAAAACGAATTAATTTTTTAGCTTTACACCGGCCTTGAGACTTCGGGAGGTGAACCACCTTAACGCAATGTAAATGTAAGGGTCATCACGGACAGGTGAGTGGATTAACGTTCTAAAAAGGACAGGAAAGGTCTTAAGGTGCTGTCGTCCCTTACCCCCAAAGCAAAGCCAATGGGATCGCCATGACCTGCCTTAACGGAGCTCTAATCTGACCTAGCTGGAATGAGGCGTCGATTGGTCGTTTTACTACCTAAGCAATAACTGATCCTCAGACGGAGCCATACCTGTTCTCTTTTCTCGCAACTTGCTAGCCGACACCGGCTACCGCAAAGGGTTCCGTTTTGGTTTGTGGGTTGAAATCTCGTCATTTTTTAAAGTCAAAAACGGAGTGTGATTGCTCGTTCTAGTGCTGAAGCAGAGTACAGGGCGGACGAGAAGGCCCCGGGCCCGGCCTCAATTTACTACTCGCTCGATTTTTCAAAGATTTCTGGAACATAGTAGGAAAGGATGTGACTAGGTCCAAAACTTCTTTCGGAAGTGAACTCTCCCCTTGGAGTATACTGCCACCATTGATTTGCTTCTGCGGGTTCCTTGGGACCCACTTCTACACCATGCGTGCACGGTGGCGGGCTCGACACACGTTTGGTTGTAGAGAAAGAACCTAGAGGAGCGACCAGTTGATCGAGTACACCAGCAGATCAAGACCAACAGCCCACATCTTATCTTCTTCTTTGTCCAGAGAATCATCGGGCCGAGACCAGACATCTGCTTTTACTGCCTTGTTCGTCGTGGCCGTGTCCACACATACGGCTGTTTTAGACGGGATCATCCCTCTCGAAAACGAAGAGTCCATAAGGTATAACTCATGCGTGAAAGAAAGCACAGAGGTGATAAGTGTTTAGGACTTTCTCAATCCAGAATCTAACTTCAGAAAAAGAATAAGCCCACTTGACGAGATTAGATCGAATTCTCTTTCTATACCCACGACTTTGTT
>NW_027432424.1:0-9562 GCF_044706935.1 Curcuma longa
CTATAGGTGGTTGCATACTTGAGAATGGTTAAGTAATTGCCGTTTGTCGCTGTGATGGAGTATTTTTGATAGATTATAATGTAATATGGTAGCAAGTGTAAGGTGAACTATTCCCTAGTTCCCCTTGTTTAACAATTTTGTATGAAGGAATAGCGAAGAGGTAATTGTCTTAGTTAAACATGTTGAGGCTGCAAGCTTTGCTGCAAACAGAGCAGGTCCAACGTATAACCAAGTTTTTCTAAACTGTCGATTAACTTGTGTCTACAACTTGATATTGCCTTATCCCTGCACCAATGGCTTTTGGAATCACCAGATCAAGAATTAGGTTTTCACAGAATATTGTTTTTGACTTTGCAGTTGGAATGCATCCTCAACTTAAATGTAAACTATACTCTCTCCTTTCTTCCGTCATATAACATTGTTCAAGAAGACCTTACTTTGGTAATAAGACTAAAGCTAGGGAATAATTCATCTTAGATAATATTTATGCTCCAAGCTCTATTGTAGTCCTATGCCTAAATCTTAGATGGAATTTGTCATGTTTAAAGCCTATTGTAACCCTATTTAGTACAATAATATAATAGTTTATCTCTGTCATATATATTTTTAATATAGTTCTTGAAAAATAAAAAGAGCCACTATTATTCAGAAGAATTTCTTCCCTAATTAAAGGTGATTAATAAAATATTTTTTCAGTCAATTGATCATATATAGGCGGTTGCATACTTGACAATGGTTAAGTAATTGACGTTTGTCACTGTGATGCAGTGTTTTTTGATAGATTATAATGTAATATGGTAGCAAGTGTGGTTGATGTGCTGGCTGAGATGCTAACAAATAAGGTGGACTATTTCCTAGTTCCCCTTGTTTAAAAATTTTATATAAAGGAATAGTGAAGAGGTAATTTTTGTCTTAGTTAAACATGTTGAGGCTGCAAGCTTTGCTGCAAACAGAGCAGGTCCACTGTATAACCAAGTTTCCAACAATTCAACGCGGTTCATTCAATGGATAGACTGTCGATTAACTTGTGTCTACAACTCGATATTGCCTTAA
Source organism: Curcuma longa (assembly GCF_044706935.1). Lineage (NCBI taxonomy): Eukaryota > Viridiplantae > Streptophyta > Magnoliopsida > Zingiberales > Zingiberaceae > Curcuma > Curcuma longa. Next base: position 1,054 of record NW_027432424.1, read on the forward strand.
TCCCTGCGCCAATGACTTTTGGAATTGCCAGATCAAGAATTAGGTTTTCACAAGATATTGTTTTTGACTTTGTAGTTGGAACACATCCTCATCTTAAATGCAAACTATACTCTCTCCTTTCTTCCGTCATATAACATTGTCCAAGAAGACCTTACTTTTGATAATAAGACTAAAGCTAGAGAATAATTCACCTTTTTAATTACCCACCTTAGCCACAACGTCAAGCTCCTTTACCATCATTGGATCCTGGGTCATTCAAATTTGCCTCCGGCTTACCACTATCAGCCCTACCTAATCTAATTAATTGAACCTACTTATTCTTATATAAGGGAATTAAAGTACTTACTCTCCATTGATCCGGCATTTTCTTTGATTTCAATATCATGTTAAATAATTTTGTAAGCCATTCAATACCTTGTTTCCTAGGCACTTCCATACCTCTATCGGAATATCATCTGGTCCAACGGTTTTTCCATTTTTCATTCCATTTAAAGCTTGTTCTACTTCTGAAATTTGAATTCTACGGTAAAAATTTAAATTTCTATACTCAATTTGACCTGCTTAAATTACCTAAATTACGCTGATCACCTACACCTTCATTAAAAAGTTGATGAAAATACCTCTTCCACCGCTCTTTTATTTCTCCATCATTTACTAATACCCTATTGCATTCATCTTTAATACATCTTATTTGGCTAACATCTTTAATTAATTGAAGGAATAAAGAAAGACTAATGAAAATATTGTTGGTACAATCATGCCTCAAATAGTCAAGTGTCACTATATGGTTTTGATGAGTTTGCGAAGGTTTAAAGTTATATTCATGTTGTGCATGTGTAGGTATTTGACACTGACATTATAGTAACTAGGATTGAAGTTCAAATGGGTTGAGGGTGACTATACATTTGGTTGAAAGTCCAATAGGTGTCGGTAAAAAGTCCAAGTGAATCAAGGTCGATTGAGTACTTAGAAAAGGAAGTTTATAGGTGTTGGCAAATTTGGAAGACCATCAAGAGTTGATAAATGAGATAAGGAAGACACAAAGGGGAGGCCTCTTGGGAGATGGAGAAGTCTTGGTAGGACGAATTCGACTAGATACCTAATATATAAGGAAGACCCAAAAGCGAGACCTCTCGGCAGAAGTGAAATTTCGATAGGTTGATACTTGATATAGAAGTTTAGAAGGTAATCTTTGGCATGTAAGTTGTGAGAGAGAGCAACATGTATTTTAGACATGGGTAGCTCTCTTTTTAAGATGAGAACTTACTAAGAAATAGATGTTTTAGAGTCAAAGGATGGAGGGTTGAGCGATATCTTACATAGAATATAAGCATGATGGTTGAAATGGAAGAGATCGTTAGGTGTTCTTATGATCATAAAGTACCTCTAAAACTTAAGGAAAGTTCTATAAAACGACGGTTAAAATTGTTATGTTATATGAAGCTGAATGTTGGGCTATGACTCGAGCACATGAGTAGAAGATGAGAGTTACAAAGATGATGATGTTAAAGTAGATGTGCATATATACGAGAATGAACAAGATAAAAAATGAAAATATTAGAGAGAGTCGGGGTTGCACTTATTGAGAAAAAATTTTAGAAAACACGTTGAAGATGATACAAACATGTACTTAGACGACCATTTAATACTTCAGTTTGACTATGTGAAACTATGACAAATATGTACATCAAACGAGGAAGAGCAAGATAAAAAAAAGACTTGGTTAGCAATAATAAAACAAGATAAAATTTATTTAAATATGGATGATGATTAATAGGGGATAGAGGCCAATAACATAAAAGAATCCATATAGCCGACCTCACAAGTGGGATAAGATTTGATTGTTGTGGTAGAGTCTATTGATATGTTTAATCAACTAGGAAGTCGATTGAAGGTAGGAAACTTGAAACAGAAAAGCATGCTTATGTTTTAGGTTGAGTTGACTGAATGATCCTTTCAAGTTCAAATTATTATAATCGTAGCTCGAATAAGTCGACGACTATCACCACGAGTTGAGTGACATTGATCTATCAACTGATTGATGAAATAGTCATTAAAAGTTTCGGTCACAAATAAATTTGAATTATTTGAGTCAACTATAAAGCTTAAACAATCAACTAGTGATAGTCAGTTGATTGATAACACAAAATAGTTGACTAATGACGGATAACAAAAGAACTAGTTGAGATCCAAGTGAACCGGCTGTGATTCAGAACAATTCAATGGATTGTGTCAAAGTTTGATCCAAGGTAGTCAACTGAAGTTGGAACATTCGACTAATGACAAGGATTGAGTTAACTCGATGAAGTAATGATTGAGTAGCGGATAAAATTTTGAGAACATTGGATTAGTTGATTGATAGTGATCAACTTCAATCTATAAATACTAAGCAAAGACACTTTACAAAAATAACAAATACAATATCTATAGCAACATACTGCAATTCTCAGTTCTCGACGATAATTTTTTCATTATTGTTTTAGTTCTTGTAGTTTTTTTGCTTTATCATTTTTGTTGTCCTTCACTTTGATTTCTTTAGCTTAATGTATTTACTTTCAAGCTCCATAATTTTTACGGTGTCTATTATCGCACTTATATCATATCTTTTGTATTAGATTTTGTAAAAAATTTCTCAGGCCTCCTCGCACTCTCTAATTTGGTCATTTTAATCCTAATACAAATTCCACTCATACTAGTGGCAAGTACCTTAATGTTCTATTGATGGTGACTATAGTTGACAAAAATTATAAATTGTTGCCTTTAGATTTTATAGTTGTAATAATTGAGTCTAGATGGGAAGGGTTCTTAAGAATTTTGACATTTCTAATGTTTGATCTATCTATCAACTTTGAGTATTGTTCCTTCGTTCCTCTAGCTAAATGCCATTCGATTGATCATTTTTCAACGTTTAAAAATTTTGTAGGGTCAAAACTTTATCATTTTTTTCACTTTGATTCAAAAATACATAAAACACAAATGAAACAAAAAAAAAAAAGATAAACAGAAGCATTTTACGTGATTCAAATCCCTCGATTCCGACTCCATTATCTATGACTAGTGGGTAAGTAACCCCCGCAATCCATTATCTTCCTCATAAAGTTTTTGTAAGCGCACAAACCTCTTACATTATGCCTACAATAGATGTGAAGTTGATCTTATAATAGATATGAAATTGAGTATTGTTATTATGAGAAAATTTTGTCATTGTTCCTTCGTTCCTCTAGCTAAATGCCATTTGATTGATCATTTTTCAACGTTTGAAAAATTTTTAAGGTCAAAACTTTATCATTTTTTTTCACTTTACTCAATTCAGAAATACATAAAACACAAATGAAACCAAAAAAAGCAAGATAAACAGAAGCATTTTATGTGATTCAAACCCCTCGATTCCTACTCCATTATCTATGACTTGTTAGTAAGTAACCCCTCGCAATCCACTATCTTTCCTCATAAAGTTTTGTAAGTGCACAAACCTCTTACATTATGCCTACAATAGATGTGAAGTTGATCTTCTTATAATAGATATGAAATTGAGTACAAGAAGAAGAGTAATAGAATTGAGAGAACGAAAAGCAATAACACTGAGCTTAAGAATGAGAGGATATGAAATTTCAGTTGTCTTCCCATTGCTCACCTTGGCCATATTTATAGAGCAAACCTATAGCTCCATTTTAACCCAAACAACTCTCTAGTCTTTAAATCATACTCCTAGTAAACTGCTGAAATGATTTCAATCAGTCTGCTCCGCAACGGCTAGCTAAGTTGACTAAAGTGAGCCATTAGTCAACATAGCTTAAAGGTCATCTGGCCGTTGCAATCTATAGACGTTAGATCAATGACTGTCTTCTAGTTTTTCCATTAGTTAACTTGGATCTCTAGTTGATTGGCCTAGAACAATAACATTTTGTAACAATCTATTCCAGTCTAATTCTATTGCCTAGTCAACTTATGGTCGAATTAACTAAATGACTCTTCAATAAATTGTACCTCTGCCTTTGATCTTCTAAGACTAATTACCTTCCTAAGTCTAGTCTCATCTATACCCCATTGTATTAGTGCACTAGACTCTTCCTCATAAGGATTACCTGTGTGCCAAGAGGTTTCAGCTTTTAGGACTTCGTAATGCCAAAAAGCTATAAAATTTTGGATCTTCTATACAAGTGACCTTGCTCTAGGACTTTATCATCTTGTCTAACATCTAGTCGTCCTTGACCTTCTAGGACTTCAATCAGTTAAGTATTTGATCTTCGACCGACTTAGACTTTCACCTAACAAGTATTCGATCCTCGACCTATGTTGTCTTCCACTCGACAAGTATTTGATCATAACCTACTTGGACTTCCACTATTGTGCTTGCAATAATTGCTAAGATAATTTACTTTTGTATACTTGACATGCATAAGAAATCATAATTATTGGTGCAATTAACCCATGATCAGACAAAGATTTGTATTTTTTGACGTTTGAACAATATGTTTAACATAAGTTAGAGATAATAAGTATATTAAGATTGACCAAATACTTAGCTATGGATGAACTCCAAATGGATCGATGTCGACCAAACATTTGGCATATAAGAAAACCAAATGGGTAAGGTTGATTTGACACATGACAATTAGGAAAGTCTAACAGGTGTTGGTATTTGAGAAGTCCAACAAGTGATGATATTGTGAAAACTCAATAGGTGTTGGCAAATGATAAAGTCCAATGAGAAAGTTGGCAATAGAAGTTTAATAGGTGTTGACAATGGAAGTTCAGACAATTCAATGTAGACTAGATGTTTAGCAGATGTTGAAAGTCCAAACAGATCAAGATTGCTGCAAGTCTAGATAGGTTATGGAGGACTAAATGTTTTACATGTAAAAGTTTAGGTATATCAAAGATGATCGAATATTTGACAGTGGAAGTCCAAGTAAGTCAATGAGGATCGGATAATTAGTAGAAGTCTAGATACGTTAATGAGAATCAAATACTTAGTAAAAATCTAAGTAGATCAGTGAGAACTGTATATGTAGTAAATAGAAAAGTCCTAGCAGGTGGGCGATGATTAAATGTTACGTAATGAAAATCCAAGTAGGTCGACGAGGATTGAATGTTTAGCAATATGAATTCTAATAAGTCATGGAGGATTAGATGTTAAGCAAATGACGAAATTCCAAGCAAGTCAAAGAGGATCAAATATTTGACAATAGTAAAGTCTTGACAAGTCAAAGTTCGAATGTTTAGCAAGTGAAGTCTCATAGATTCTAAGAAAGTCCTAGAGAATAAACCTTCCAGCATAAAAAGTCCTGGTGAATCAAGGTCGACGTAGATTAGAAAGATAAGGAAGTCTCAAATGTGTGAGAACTCTTGTCACAACATGGATTCAATGTTAGTAAGGCTGGAATCATAGTGACAATTGATTGGTAATATAATGGCAGTCGACTAATAAACCTAAAACTCACACAATTAATTGAGCAGTAACTCAAGTAGAAAACAAAATCAACAAAATGTTTCTATTCAACTCTGACTCAAGACCAATTAATTAGATAGTAGTAAAGAGCAATCAATTAGGCTAATCGACTAATATCTATAAGATGAACTGAAATTGAATCATTGATGAAGGGCAACAATGTTAACTTGACAAGACATATTAGTTGATTGATGTGTAGAATTCAAATAACCTTATAGAAGGAGTTTCAAGGGGGTGCTCAAGTAGTGCTTCATGAGAGAAGTTAGTAAAGGTTGTTTAGCTACTAAAAATGTAAATCGATAATTCTTACCAAAAGTTTAATGGTAACATGGATTAGCACTAAATAGATATATGATATTTTTCATTACTACTGACAAAATAGTATCTACAAGATTTAAATCCTAGATAAACTAAAAATTTCAAAATTCTCATATTTGTGAAGGAAATGGTCTATTGTAGCCCACAACAAAGCTCCATACAAGATTTTTACCACATTTTTATATATGTGATACTATCTAAGATTAACTACATAAATCTTAATTGGGCATTGTATTTTGCAACACACTAGTAGTAATGTTTAAATTAATTTTTACAAAATTAACTAATATTTGTAAAATTGAGTATGGTGCTAGAGAGGAGAGAAGGTGATCAAGCTCGAGCTTATAGTTTTGCTATGTTTGACAAAAGTTTAAAGTTTAAATTTATATTGTGATAGTCATGTTGTGTATCAAGTTTACTGGTGCATATTTTTTCAACACTTACATTGTAGGTGTAATAGAAAAGTTCAATAGGTGCTATTAGAAATCCAAGTGGATTGAGGTCATAATTGATCAAATAGCTTGCAGATAGGGAAGACAGAGGAATGACCTCTTGGTAGACAAGAAGTCTTGATAGGAGAAGGTAAATTAGATGCCTAACAGATGAGGAAAACTCAGAAGGGAGACCTCTTGGCAAACAAGAAGTCTCAGTAGATCGAAAACGACCAAATACTTAGCATGGAAAAAGTCCCAGAAGTAATCTCTTAGCATATGAATTGTAAGAGAGAGGGACACGTATTATGGATGTGGATAATTCTCTTTCTTAAGTGAGAACTTAAAAATAAGTGTTTCAAGGTTAAAGTCAATAAGCTAATTGATGATTATATTTATTTGAATGATTTGTTTAACCGACCCAGGAGTTGATTGAAGGCAAGAGACTTAAAAGATAATAACTTTTGTTTCAAGTTGAGTTGATTGGACAACATTTAGTCAACTAATGATTTTAAATCAAATTATTATAATCATTATATAGGATATGTTTGAAGAAGTCTACAGTTATAATCTGGAGTCAACTGGCAAAATGGTCATTAGAATATTTAATTAAAGATAGACTTGGATCATTTGATTCAACTGATGACATAGGCAATAAAAACAGTTCCAAGGGAATTGGTCATGATCTGAATTAGTCGACTGATGAGTTGGCTAAAATTCAAACAGTCAATTAGTGACAAAGAATGAGCCGATTGAGGTAGTAACAGTTAGGCAATGATCGATATGGATAGAGTTCCGAGAATAGTGGATCAATCAACTGATAGTGAACAACTTAGGAAAGACACCTCAAAATGTAAAACAACCACTACATCGATAGCAATATAGTGTGATTCTCAGTTATACTGCTTTTTTTTTATTATTATTAGTTCTCACATTTTTTCTTTAGTTATTTTTCGCTCATTTTTTTTCAAGCTTAAGGACTATGTGTTCAAACTCCATAATTGTTTTACCATTTGTTACTTATTCCTTTTGTAAGAATTTTATAAAGGTTTCTACACCTCTAAGAGGTTTCTAAAAAGAAGATATTAGATTTTGAAGGGTTGCCTCACATGAGAAGTTTATAGGTCATAAGTCGTAGAATATAAACTAAGGATTCCAAACCACATAATTCCTTGTCTATCTACTTTGAAGAGTTTAAATAGTTTTTATTACACTATTTACCCCTACACTTCTAGCGCCACACTCAATCTTAAATATAGTTTGGTATGGAGACATCTTATAGACCATGGTCTAAACAATGTCTAGTGTGTCACCCCCTTGAACAAATCCACTAATTGACTCCTTCACAAAAAGAAAGAAGGTAAACCTCTACAATTCAAGGATAAAACATCAAAGGCTAAAATGTTAACCTACACTAATGAAATTTCCACAAGCTTAAAAGCAATATGGATTTCTCTCAAACAAAATAAACCTTGTCCTCTCCCCAAGAGATACTATAAAAACATAGGGAGAAATTACTAAAGTTCTTGATACAATTGAAACCTTCAAATCTTGCTTTGGATCTTGAATTTGCTTTAGGTAGTGTCATAGAAATAGACAACAAAATGAAGTAATAGTGTGCCATCATGCCCAAAACAACTTTGAAGCCTTCTTTATCCTTTGGTCCATCATTCACTTGGAAAAAGATAAAAGAGTCAACATTTGTCAATTGAACTAAGATTTCAATTGATTTGATTATGTACTTAAAATTTAAATGCTAGAAATCCAATAGTATTATTAATAGTTGATTGAACAATCCTTCTAGTTAATTAGACAATGTTGGTGCAATCAACGCTGATTAAGGTTGATTGTGATATAAATTGTGTTTTAATATTTGAACTATATATTTGTTATCGATATGTTTGTTATTGGGAGTTTGTTGGTGCAATTGGCTCCTGGTCAAAGTCAACTAGATTCTCAACACTATAGAAAGTTCAAGTGAGTCAAGCTTAATCAAACATTTGGCAGATAGTATCCAACAAAGAGTTGGCTATCAAGAAATCTAGTAGGTGCTAGCATTTGTGAAAGTTCAATAGGTATTAGCTATGGAAAGTCCAATAAGTGTTGGTAGTGGAAGTTGAGATATGGCAAGGTAGATGATATGTTTTCAAGTGATTGAATTATAAAAAGGTCAAGATAGATTGGAAGTTTGATACAAGGTGGAAGGGGCAAGGTAGACGAGATGTCTTGCATGTGAAGGAACTCTAGGTAGGTCAGTGACGACTGGATATTTGACAGTGGAAGTTGAGATAGGTCAATCAAGCTAGAT